>NC_079435.1:43609127-43751627 GCF_903798145.1 Danio aesculapii
ATCTCAGATGTGGACATTATGTGGAGTGATGAGGAAGATGAAGATAAAGTTTGTTAGAAACAAGGTGCAATCTATACAACAAAAACCTCACAGTTAAAGTAAAAATGTTACAATCTTAATGTTTGTGATTTTGAAATTAAAATTCAAGATTATACCAGCATTCATTCATTCATTTTCCTTTGGCTTAGTTCTTTTACTCATCAGGGGTCACCACAGCGAAATGAACCGCCAACTTATCCACCATATGTTTTACACAGCGGATGCCCTTCCAGCTGCAACCCAGTACTGGGAAACATCCATACACACTTATTCACACATATACACTACGGCCATTTAGTTTACCTAATTCACCTATACCATATGTCCTTGACTGTGAGGGAATCCAGAGCATCCTATATCAGCAATCATGTATGTTTTTTGTATTTTATGTTGGTACAATATTCAGGAAGCACAACTGTTCTGACCTGATGCCCAATGAAATGGACAAAAATATATACTTAAAATGTGTTGAATTTTTATTATTATAATTTGGTCTCATTTATAGGAGCCTCAAGAACTGGGAATGCTAACTTTTAACTTTTTGCAGATGTTCCGCCTATATGGACACCTGTGTAATTTTCTGAGGAAAGGAGATGGAGGCAAGTTAGCAAGTAAAGGGCATAAAAAATGGACTGAAATGCAGCTACACTCTCCCTCACGTGGTTTAAAAAATAGCTTTTGTGTTAAAAAAAGAAACCTATAGGTTAAAATCACATGATGGTGTTGTAAATAATGAGGAAATTTTCATTTGGGTGAACTGTCCATTTCAGTACATTCAAATACGTTTGAAATCATGGATTAAGATGTCTAAAGACTGTCTGAGTCAGAATCTTTTTTGGAAAGGGCTTGTTGTGCTGGTTTTATCCCTTATTTTCTCTATTCCCCATCAGCTGAATTCTCCCTAAATCATAATCTCACACAAATAGCGTTGGATTACATACAAAATAAGCATTTCCTACATGGATTTGCGAGCTTGGATAAGTACAGTCATGTACTTGAGGTGTATGCTTTCCACACACACTGATACCATGTGGAGATGCTTTGTAAACGCATCAGACTCTCTTATGTCTGTCACTCAGAAGGTGATATGAATTATCCCTAAGTACGTTGCGGTTGTTTTCTCTGAAGCATTCTCAAACAGCTGAATCCCCACGTGTTCTTGTCATGGAAGGATATCAAAGCTTTTATAGCCAACAGGAAATGGACCAGCTTCAAAGAAGAACATACCCCAGAGTTTTGGAAGTGAACTCATGATTGATCTTATCGTTCCTGTGACCTCTCTGGGCTTTTGCGTGAGTTAACTTTCCCCAAAGCATTGCAGGATCATTTGTATGGCCTAAAAGCACATGGTCATCATTCAAGGTGTATAGTCGTTTCAGTAAATCTGAGGCAGGGTTATTGTTAAAATAGAAATGTGGCATTATTGTGACTTAAAAAATTATGAAGTCCCAACCTGGACAGCATCAAAGTGTGTCATCTTAATAATTGTACTTGAGTATATTTTTGAAGTATCTGGATTTTATATATTTTTAATTTTTTAATTTTTATTTTCTTCTCCAATTAAAATGCTCTGACAGAAGGATACATTCTAGTCCAAGGCTTCAAGGCCAGAATTCTTCTTGGCATTAAATTCTAGAATGAGGTGGTCTAATAAGTGCAGTTGGCTACATCATAAATGTGTGACTTCCAAGCTTATGAGTCAAGTAATAAAATCAAATGTTTTCAGAAGCTATTTTTTTACATCCAAGATTCAAGATGGCGGATGCGCTACAGGTTACCTTTTTAATATGGCAGGGGCCAACAGATTAAAATGAGCCCTTGTGGCTAACTTTGGCTTATTTTAAGTTTTTATTGTTGAATAATGAGCATTGTCCCTGTTAAGTAAAATAAATAAATAAATAAACAATTGGCTAATTACTTAACAAAATTGATCATATTTGTACTCTGACTAAAGTTAAATTGAAAAGGAGTATTTAATAATTTTACAGTAATAGTTTTATTGTTTACTAAATTTGATTATAGTCTACGTTGTTAACCCACGGGCCCCAACCACTTTTATGAGCATTTTACAGATATAGTGTCTACAAATTTAGACATTTTAGGTCACGTTAAAATATATATATTTGTGTATTTATATCAACTTTACATTAAAAAACTGACATCTGTTGGACCTTTCACATTCTTTTTTTTATTTAGCAACAACTGGAGTTCAGGGAAAGCATTATTTAACGATTCTGTATCGATCAACACAAATCGTCCATTACAGTTTAAAAGGATTGTTTACCCCAAAATGAAGATCATCAAAATGCTTTACGCTTCCTTGCCTTGCTCCAAACCAGTTTATTTTGTTAAAAAACAATAGAAGACATTTTGAAGAATGTTGGAAATCCTTAACCATTGACACACATAGTAAAAAAAAAAAAAAAAAAATACTATGGAATTTAATGGTAAGCTAGGTTTCCAACATTCTTCAAAATATTTACTTTTGTGTTAACAGGAATTTTTTTTTCAAAACATCTTTTTGTTCAACAGATTAAAAAAAAAACTGGTTTGGACCAAATCAAGAGTAAGACAATTTTGACAGAATTTTAATTTTTGGGTGAACTATATCCATTTAATCTTAACTGCCTTTGCACTGTTGCGTTTAAAAGTTTAATCTCGGACAGAACATCCTTGCTTTCTGTAGATTGTTCACAGAAAGTCATAAATATTCACAAGGTCGAAAATAATAAAGCTTGCATAAAATAACTTCACGAGACTTCAGGTGTGTGCCTTTATGTGGCTGAAAACTGCATTTATTCGAAAACCGTGCTAAAAAACGACATTCTTCAAAATATTTTCTTTTGTGTTCATTTGAAAGAAAATATCTTCTTTTTTGTTCAACAGATAAAAAAAAATAAACAAAACATAAACTGGTTTGTACCAAATCAAGAGTAAGAGAATTTTGACAGAATTTTCATTTTTGGGTGAACTATCCCTTTAACTTCAACTGCCTTTGCACAATTGCGTTTAAAAGTTTACTCCTTGGACAGAACACGCTCGTTTTCTGTAGAATATTCACAGTAAATCATAAGTTGCTAAATATTAACGAAGAAGGTGGGAAAATAATAAAGCGTGCAAAAGATATATTCACGAGACTTTAGTTGTGCACAGTTATGTCGCTGAAAATCGTGTCTACTCGACGGTCGACATGAAACCACGCGACACTCCAAGGACAACTAAGCTCAAAGTAAAACGGTGAAGGCTGTTACACATGGACATCACTAAACTGCGTCCTTGGTGAGTAGATTGTTTAACTGTGTTTTTGGAACCAAAATAGTCTGCTACAACCAGGCCAGATGGTTTAATTAACTCAGTAAAAAGGTGTAGTTGTTTAGCCTAGCTTGTTTATTTTCAAATATAGACCATGGCATTTTTTTGGAATATGTTTGTGATTCCCTGGTTGAGTGCTTCAAAACAATTTTGATAGAGGTAAAGTTGGTTTTATTCGCACATTCGTTCATTTAGCAGTCTCTATATTGTTTACCATGTTACTTTGAATATTCGATCGGAATTAGCATGCGACTTCTAAACAACATTAACACTATCTAATTCACTGTGAACAATGTTGTACTTTGATAGTCATTGGCTGCTAATATGATTTCCCTATTTACATTTTGCAAAGAATACTTTTCTGAAATTATGTTTTTAAGGAGAAAGTCTGAATATCCGAATATAAAACCAACTTTATCTCTATATAATTTTGAATGTTCCACCAAGTTGGTTCAAACTAATAAGACACATGTGTCTTTGACAAACAGATAAGTTAGTCTTTCCTTCGTTCAAAGTAGGGCTACATGATATTGGAAAATATGGCATGGCAATTTTGGTTTATCTGCAATATATACTACGATAAAAATTTTAACCAGATAGCCTGAATAGCTCTATTTGGAAAGAATTAATTAATTTAGAGTGATTTGGCATTATTCTGGGTGTGAATCTGGCATATATATTAAACATTTTTAAATAGTTTATGGTTTTCTGGGGGAGCCAAACAGTATTCAAGTACAGACATTGAATAATTATATGTAGAATAACACTTTATATTTTTTTATTGTAAATAGTTTAATAATGTAAAACTTTAAACTTTATAAAAAGGTAAAATGTATTATACCTGAATGCACAGTAAGCCTCAAAAACACATGCAGATGATAAACATTTACTCTTAAACTCCACAAATCTCATGTTCTCGAAATGATAACATTTGCTCAAACATAATCCTAACATATGAACTCAACGTTGCATACCTTGCGATATGACTATTGGAGAATTGCACATTGCAATATTGATACTGAAACGATATATTGTGCAGCATTAAATTCAAAGTTTTGCATTCAATACTTTACACGGCTTTTGCAACGCAAATTTGAATAAAGTTCACAATAATAGTGTTTATATTTAAGTATCAGTAAAATTTGGTTTTATACTCAAAACTAATAATAATAACATATTAAAATATGCATGTTAAGTTACATAAAAGCATTCAAGATTTGTGATATGTGAGCATTTGTGTAAATAAACAGTCAATTTTCACAATGTTGTTGATGCCAATTAAAAAAAAAAGACATCCAAGTCTGTTTCAATATTTTTTTTGCTACAATAGCCTCCTTTCCCAATCATTTCACACAAATAATGTAAATTGAAAATAAACCGTAACAAATCGATAGAACCTTACTATAAATATGTCATTATTGAACAGCCAACATACATGTTATACCCAAGTTCATTAGAGTCACAGTGTTTTTTATTTATTTAAAAATTGCACAATTCACAAAGGCTTGCATCTTGAATAAAAAATAAAAATGTACTGTACTTTTTTTTTAAAGGTAAATAAAATGTGATATTTTGTTAGAAAGCAAAGAAATGTATTTGCTTTGTCTAAATACTTTGGGGCCACTTCTCTGATATATCTGTGCAAATATACGGAGCCAAAAACACGCATGAAAAAAAGACTCCTATGTGTGCACCCTTTGCCTGTTTAAAAAGATCATATATTCTATGAGATTTATCAGGCTTACAGAATGCCCTTGGGTTACATGTTTCTAATCCTCCATCTCTGAGCAGCGATACCGCCTTTTGACTGAAATAAGCCTCGTTCTCCAGAGCTAGACTGAGCACACTCAACTAGAGCCCTGCTATTCTCTGTATGCTAATTTAAAATACAGTCTCAAACTTTTCAATCTAACTCATGGTAATAAGGGCTTGAAAATATCTTATCCAGATCTCTGTAGGACAACATTGCATCATTTGGCCTGTAAATGGAGACTTGCTAATGCTTGTTTAAAGAACTGGTAGTTGTTGCATTTCAGTTATTTGCATCCCATGGAAATTGTACATATTACTTTGCTTTTTACTCTTTCAAAAAGAAAGAGGCCAGTGGATTTTTTCTCTTCAGAAAGCTTACAAACAATCATAATCTATAGAGTGTGCTGTATTCCATACATGACATATTCATATGATAGCTTTGGGTGATATTGTTTTATTATTCTGCTTTAAATAAGCATAGAAGCTCTCAAATCTCATTCACTCTCGAGTGCATTCAAACCTGGATCATGAAGATCAGCAGCAGAAATATGGGATTCAATAGGGTATATGCAGAATGACTTTTAATTTTGTAGTAACTAAGGTCTGTTTTCTTTAAAAATCAACAATCTCCACTGCCTTGTTGATATATAATATAAAGTTGGTCTCAGATTGTACAAAAGCACTGCATTAAATTACTGTTTCCCACGCCATGTCTTTAAAATACGAACATTTATTTTACTCCAGTACTTTCAATGGTGTTTCTGTGCTAGCCTGCTAGCAGTACGTGCATGTAAACGGCTTTTCATCTCGTTTTACGCTTGATCAACTAAATGAATGCTTAAGTTTGTTTAATTGATTGTATTTTAATTACAGTACAACATTGATGCGGTAAAAGGAACCATATAAAATAAAAAAGGCGCATTATCCATTCACCGGATGTTTATCTGTATGGGAAGAAACACTAGCTGTGCATTATACCCTATGTCTGACGTCAGTGAAGTAAAACCTGGTGCAACGCATCTTGAAGTGGCTTAAAGGGATAGTTCACCCTATTGAAAATTCTGTAAACATTTACTCACTCTTTACTTGCTTCCAACCCTTACGAGTTTATTTCTTCGGTTAAACACATAAGAAGATATTCTGAAGAATGCTGAAAAAAACTGTAACAATTGACTTTGGTATTTGTCTTTCCTACTGTGGAAGTCAATAGTTAAAGGTCTTCAACTGTTTTCTTTTTTTTTTACTTTTAAAAATAATTTTATTTAGAAGAAATACAGGACAGACGTGGAAGAGAAAAAATAATAAAAACAAAGAACATATGGGTCACAAAATCAAGTTATAATACATTTGAATTGGAATCAAGTATTAGGTTTAAAGTCAGTCTCTCCACCCTTGTTGAACGATCAACCTGAAACCATTTTCGAGTTTAGGCTTTTCTGCTTCTTACCAAAAGTATTTGAAGTAAGTATTTGTCAATAGTTGGAATAATTTCTGGTATTTTCCCATGGTATAATGTAGTAAATGAGTAGTCCACTTCTTTTCTAGTTATCTTTTTTTTTTTATTTCAGTCGCTATTTCATACCAGAAAGGCTGTTTTTCCAACACTCTCTCCAAGCTCTCGAGTTTGTGGCTTTTGCATTTTGTGACACGCATATCTGTCCAGTCTTCCTCTGTTATTTGTTGGTTTTTCAAAATATCTTCTTTTGTGTTGAAACTCATAAAGGTTTGGATCAACTTGAGGGTCAGTAAATTTGGGTGAACTCCCCCTTTTAAAGACAAGTGCTTGATGTATAAAATATGGTGTACAAGTTGCATGGACTATTTTTATAGCATCTTTTTTGTATTTTTTTTTTCAACACTGATTGATTGGGGTTGCTAGCAATTTTTCACTGTGTGCTTTTACTATGGAGTCTTTTCATATTTCCAGGTATCTCAGCAGGGAAAGCTGAGTAAACTTAGAGCGCAGCGAATGGAAGAATACCACATGTCATTTTTTGTATTCCTGTTTGCTCAAATAATAAAAGAAGAACTCCACAATCTGCTTGTTAAGTGTGACGTCACACGAAGTGGGTTCTGGGTCCAAGCGCTATATCAAATCTGTATGGGGAGACTCATCAAATGGTAATAATAAATATTTACAAAGCGATGTATTACTTTCCAAAAAAAAAAATAAAATCACTATCGCAAGATGTCCATGCCTAATATTAGATGGCCAGAAAGTAATTAAGTTTTTATAAATTGTTAAAATATCAGTGTCTGTGATGCAGCAAGCCCAGAGACTGTTGTGTACACTATGATTTTATATAAAATTCACTTTAATGTGTGATATGACTAAAAAGTGGACATAAACGAATATTTTCTCAATTCAAATGAATAGCGACTTGGACCCGGAAACAGTATTCCATACGTCACGACTTAACAAGCGGATAGTGTTTTTACAACTTTATAAAAACAGAAAAAATTGTGTCATGACGGCGACCCATTGGTGCTACATTGGAAACACCTCACATAAGTAGTCTTTTTTTTTTGTTGTTGCAAAGATGATATAATACAAAGTATAGCTAAATATGAACTGTAAATATATTTTATCTTAATATACACTGTAAAAAAATGTAGCTGCCTTAATTTTTTAGTTGAATCAAAGTAACTTTTCTAGTCATCTCAAAATTAAACTGACTATAAATATTATAGGTTAAACTTTGCATGACTTAAAAAATGTAGTTAAACCTGATGAACTTAGTAAAATAAGTTAAAGCAACATAAAAATATTTTTTACACTGTATACTTTGTAATTACTGCTTATGCTAGATCTTTCTAATACAGTGCCTCTAAATAAATAAATATATACATGTTAGATTTTTCTAATGCAACACCTGTAGATAAATAAATAAATGCCACAGCAAAAAACTATTATGATGTTTAAAACACTTTTATTAGATTGATAAGTATAACAAATAAAATGAAGATATTGAGCGTTAAGATATATACTGTATCTCCATAGTTCAGAACACAGAACAGTGCATAAACTGTTCTTAAGAGGGCTGCACAATATATTGTCTCAGCACAGATAACGCAATGTACGCATCCACAATAATCACATCGTAGGATGTTCAATATTGAGTCTTATTTATAGTTGACCAAGAGTCATTGAACACATGATTTGAAGAGTTTATCCACAACAGAATGAAAGTTAATCATCTGCCTGCATTTTAAGAAAGTTTAAAACATTTGGGCACATAAAAGTTATGATGTTTGGGGGTGTAGCAAAGCTGAAATATGTTTGTTTATTTATATCAGGGGTCACCAAACTTGTTCCTGGAGGGCCGGTGTCCTGCAGATTTTAGCTCCAACCCTAATCAAACACACCTGAACGAGCTAATCAAGGTCTTACTAGGTATACTTGAAACACCCAGCCAGGTGTGTTGAGGCAAGTTGGAGCTAAACCCTGCAGGGACACCGGCCCTCCAGGACTGAGATTGGTGACCCCTGATTTATATGATGAAGAATATATATTCATTTTCTTTTCGGCTTAGTCCCTTTATTAATCTGGGGTTGCTACAGCAGAATGAACAGTCAACTTATCCAGCATGTTTTATGCAGCGGATGCCCTTCCAGCTGCAATCCATCAGTGGGAAACATCCATACACACTCATTCACACATTCTCTATACAGACTATTTTAGCTTACCCAATTCACCTATAACACATGTTTTTGGACTTGTGGGGGAAATCAGCGACCTTCTTGTTGTGATGCGCTCGTGCAACCCACTGCGCCACCATGCTGCCTATGATGAAGATTATATAGTGTTATTTTACATTTGCACTGCAAAAATCCTTTTCTTAATTAGAATTTGTTAGAATTTGTCTTATTTTTATTCTAAACTGAAAATTTTTAAGATGTTTTTGATTTCAGAATAAATGAGTCAACATTAGTGAGTTTTTTCCCTAAAACAAGCTAAATAATATTTGGACAAGAAACGAGACGACAACTCTTATTTTTTTTAGCAGTTTCTGTACCCGAACACTGTTAGAGTCCCCAGAAAAACATCAGAACTAAAGTTTTAAATGTCACTTTAGCATTAAATGAACTAAAGCTTTATAGCTGTGGTTCTGAAACTGGTACGCGTACCACTAGTGTTGTGCAGCCTTCCTTCTAGTGGTACACGGAAGAATCGCTAAATAATAAAAGAATAAAATGAACACACTTTTAACTTTGACGCATATGACAACACTGAGATTTATGTGATAAGACAGCATTGGCAGTTTCCTAAAGCCTACGAATACATTGGTGTGTTTGGAATGTTTTCTTTAGTGCATCGCGTCATCAGATGTTAAAAATCAATCTGCTTGGCGCAGAGCCAGAGGAAGAAGCATGTGGAGCTCGCGGAGCATGTATGCGCTAAAGAGCAGAGCAGTCCTGTTGTGTTTCAGTAACTGCAAACTCAGGAATTTCCTCATGCTGCATCATTGGTAAAATAATTATTTAATATGTGCTCGTAGTTGTGTAAAATAATGTGTGTTTTCGATATATAAAGTTGTTTGTTTTGTAAAGCAGCGTGGCTTTCGGTTTAGTTTGTTACCTAAGATTTAGGCTAATTAATTTGGATGTGATTCAAATGGCATGAGAAAAAGAACATAGACTCTAGCAACTTTGCCCAGCTTGAAGCTTAGAGGTAGAATATAGTGAAAGTTAGGCTCCGTGTGGACAGACGGAGGAACCGCGAACCGTACCTGAGTCTTTTTGAAAACAGTGGTCAGTGCACGCACATAGGCCTACTTTAAATGACGAGCAGCAGATCTAATTTCTAATTTAAATATGTAGTTCCAAATTATATATTTAAATTACAAGTTAATGTTTAGATTTCAAAGATATACAAATATGTGATGTGTACATGCAGATTATTTTATAAAATGTATTAAAAAATTGTAGATATACAGTTGAGCCCCCCTGAATTATTACACCTGTTTATTTTTTTCCCCATTTTTTTTTTCAACACATTTCTAAACATAATAGTTTTAATAACTCATTTCTAATAACTGATTTATTTTATCTTTGCCATGATGACAGTACATAATATTTGACTAGATATTTTTCAACACACTTCTATACAGCTTAAAGTGATATTTAAAGGCTTAATTAGGTTAACTGGGGAGGTTAGGGTAATTAGGCAAGTTATAATGAAACAATGGTTTGTTCTGTTGACTATAGGAAAAAAATAGCTTAAAGGGGCTAATATGTTTGACCTTAAAATGGCTTTTAAAAAATTTAAAGCTGCTTTTATTCTAGCCGAAAAAAACAACAACAAGACTTTCTCCAGAGGAAAAACTGTTATCAGACATACTGTGAACATTTTCATGCTCTGTTAAACATAATTTGGGAAATATTTAATAAAGAAAAAAGATTCAAAGGGAGGCTAATAATTCTGACTTCAACTGTATGTATGACATATAGCCTATATTTATCAGGTCCATGCACCATTTCGTGGTTTTGATGAATAGACTACTATACACTAATACTTTACAAGTACAGCAGTTTTTTTTTGACTTTTTAGGAACAGTGCCACTTTTAATTAACTTTTTAAAACACAATTTAAACAGTGAAGTGTTTTTTTTGTCTGCAAGTACAGTTAATGTTCAAACTATTTATAATATTTAAAGTGGCTGACAATAATACATATTCTTAATAATAGGAATTAATCTGCCTCGTTTTTGAACTGTGCAGTGCTGTAGCTACTTAATTAGGCCTACCACACTACTGTATTTCAATACTGGTCATTATGGTGGTACTTGGAGAGACTATTTTTTTTTCTGAGGTGGTACTTGGTGAAAAAAATTTGAGAACCACTGCTTTATAGCATACAGTCAAAATAATATAAAACAAAATTATTGTTGTGTGCATGTAAATTTAAGCATATTTACCTAAATATGGCATCACTGAGTAGATTGGAATTGATAGATTGGAATAGATTGGAATAGATTGGATAGATTGGATAGATTGGAATAGATTGAACGTATCAGTTTATCTGCCACCAATGCAACCCTAAAACAACAATAAAACAACAGCAAATAGAATGAGTTTTAGGTGGGCGGAATCCTAAAGCATAAAATCTTGTTAGTTATTCAGCTATTGTATGTGCTATCAGATCAAACGACAGAGAAGGATGATTCAGCTTCCCTATGGAGGACCTCGAAGACACTTTTAAGTGTTTGACATTGAGGTTCCTGGTAACGGTTTGAAGAATACACACATCGACACCACTCTCATTTGCATTCCTATCAACTGTTTATTGTTGTGGCCAAGTATAAAAACAGTTCACAATCTTCACCACTTTTACTCCCCTGTAACCAAGCCACATGTAACATTTTTGCTAACATTTCTTTCTCTCACTTATTCCTCTCAACAATCCTTTCTCTAACATTCAAGGGCACAAACACAGGGACACTTAAGAGACCAAAGTGTTTATCTGTTCAGACAAAATGCTTCTCAGCGATTCTAGAAGTGTCCATTGTGCCTCAAATGCTTCAACACAACTCACCACAGCTCCTGTCCTTCTGAAGAACACACACACACACACACACACACACACACACACACACACATAGGTATAATGATTTTTATACTTTACAGACTGTATATTTTCTCCCCCTGCCCAAACACTATTCCTAAACTCAAACCTCAAAGGAAACAATCTGCATTTTTACTTTTTTAAAGTACGTCCTTCTGTGTGATTTATGGGCTGTTTTCCTCACGGGGCTCAAAGGTACATGCGCACACATCAAAACGCTGTACACACATATCACTCTAGTGTTTTTGCTCTGCAATATAGTTGTCACTAAACTGGAATTTTTAACTTTGAATTGATATTCAGTACTCTATTCCGTTTTGATACCACAAGGAAATATTGTCACAGCAGCAATTAAATATTTACAATATTTATGGATGTCTAGATTTCTTCATTTGCCAGAGTTAAAACTTCAAGCATGGCTCAATATAGATGCTACACAATCAGTCGATATTTTACTACTAGTCCAGTCTGGCCAGTTGTTCAGATTTTCACTTTCTGAAATAATACATGAAGTAAATATCCCACTACTATTTTTTTCTTTGTTTTGAACCACATGGAATTCTAATAACTTTTCACAGTTCTTAAATCCAATTTTAGCAGTAGACTACTTTTAAGTTGAAAGTGAAAACATCACGGATGAAATGTGAACAGTCAGTAACAAACAAATAATCCAAGTATAACCAGCGACACAAGTAAATACAAAATAACAAATACTGTTTGAAACACTGCTGAATGTTTTTGTGCTGGTGATTTGTATTTTGTCATTGAATAGCGTTAATGATAATGCCATAACTAGAAAGATCTTTCTCCATAACCAATATATTAAGATATAAATACAAGGTCTTTGAGGGAGTTTGGGGATCTTTCAAATTGTTCCTAAATGTGGTGGAGTTAGAAATGTAGCTTGATGAATAAGAATAGAGATCTATATACACACAGTTGAAGTCAGAATTATTGGTCCCCCTCCCCCCCCCAGACATTTCTAAACATAATAGTTTTAATAACTCATTTCTAATAACTGATTTATTTTGTCTTTGCCATGATGACAGCACATAATATTGGACTAGATAATTTTCAAGATACTTCTATACAGTTTAAATGACATTTAAAGTCTTAACTAGGTTAATTAAGTTAACTAGGCAGGAGTAATTAGGCAAATTATTGTAGGCCTACAACGATGGTTTGTTCTGTACACTATCGAAAAAGAAACATTGCTTAAAGGGGCTAATAACTAATAACCTTAAAATGTTTTTTAAAAACTTTTATTTCTGCCAAAATAAAACAAATAAGACTTTCTCCAGAAGAAAAACTATTATCAGACATACTGTAAAAATTCCCTTGCTCTGTTAAACATCATTTAGGAAATATTTAAAAAAGAAAAAAAATTCAAAGATGGGCTAATAATTCTAACTTCAACTGTATATGTATGTGTGTGTGTGTGTGTGTGTGTGTGTATATATATATATATATATATATATATATATATATATATATATATATATATATATATATATATATATATATATATATATATATATATATATATATATATATATGTATATATGTATGTATTAAAATTTTAAGCATATCTAAAGTGCTATTCCATCGCATGGTAATGCCCATAGTTAATTTCTGGCTGAAGTTGTAGCAACCATTGCTTTTGGACATGGCAACCTTTGAACTCCAGTGGGAAAAAAGTGGTTACATCACACCCGACCAAATGAGTGACATGCAACACTGATGCCTCATTCACGCTAGCAATGACTTTGTAGCTACCTGTTGCTCTGGGTGGCAATCTGCTGCAAACGCAGGTCTGTGTAGGTCTACAGCATGGAGAATACAACCAGCCTCTGAGCAAGCTGAGAGAGAATCAAATGAGTATCTATTGGCTGTTGCTCAAGAAAGTCGCTCTTCATTTGTATAAAGTTGAAGGATTCTCAACTTTGTTGCCTCACTTGACATGCCCACCTGGTCGCCAACGGTCACTGTCACTCACGTAGAAGGAGGTCGCCTGAAGTTGCTCGCTCTCCGTTGAATGAATGGTCGCTTGTGGTTGTTGCTAGATCGGATATGGTTGCGGCCGGAGGTTAATGAGAATTATTCATATTATTTATTAAATTTCCCATTTATTGTATTTTATTAAAGAGCTCCTATTATAGATTAAAAAGGGTCATATTTTGGTTTTAAGGGTCTTCAACAACAGTCTGATATGCATGCAAGGTCAAAAAACACTTTGACAGTCTTATAATATGCATTTTTTTTTCTAATTATTCCAGCGACTCCCAAATGATTCGTTCATTCGATTCATTTGTTCCCAAACCCCTCCTTAGCGCGAAGCTAATCTGCGCTGATTGGACGGATGACAGTCTGTTGCGATTGGTCGACAGCATTTAGCGTGAGAGAGTGAAATGCCCACCACGGCTTATCAACAATATTGAAGTAGTGAGTGCAGAGTGTATGTGTGAGCACTCCTTTTTTTCCCGGGAGTCTCCCATATTTCAGACCCACCTGCCACCACCCTCCCGTTATAATATTTATCCCGGAAAACTCCCGTAAATTTTCATTTAAAATCGTAAACAAAGTGTTTTCAATGTGACTTTAGACACGATATGAGAATATAAAGAGATAACCAGATACAGTACAAGCAGTTACAAGTAACAAAACATGATTAAATACATGATTTGCAAGCTAGAGAAAACAAGTAGGCAACCATTTTAATCGCACTTACACTTGTGAAATGGAGAAAGAAACTGGTCCACTGTAAAGTTCCTTTCAAGCTCTGACAAAGTCCCATATATCAATAGTCTTTTCCGATCCTTCCTTTAACCAACGGCCGATGAATCTCCCGTTGTAAGCCATTAGATTACTGAAGCACTTGTCAGAACAATGAGGGCTATAATGCTGAGGTATTTTTGCAAAAATAAACCTCAACCACTGACTCATCATTTTTGGGTAGAGAAAATAACACTTACTTTCGCTCACACTTCTAGTAATATCCAGCTGAGCACAGCATCTTCACGACTTTATTCAGTCGGGATCTGCTACAGTGTTTCTCTTTTTCTTTGCTACTGTTTGTGGGCGGGGCCGCAGGTTTCAATTTTCCTAGGGTTTGCATGCTCAACAATTGGGCGGGGTTTAACTTTCGTATCGACGTCATGCCGAAATGGCTAAAGACTCGTCATCAAGACGATTCATCTGAAGCACTATGAGTCGACTCTTTTATAAATGAATTAATAGTTTTAAACATTGTCCACTTTCAGATTTAAGCTTTATTTGGATATTTCAATTCACTTAGAGCTGTTACACACACTATATGGAAGGTCATTTTGCAAAACCCCATAGTAGGGACTCTTTAACTTCTACCTCTACCCCAACCCTAAACCAAACCAAACCCAACCGTCACAGTAACATAAAAAAGTAATTGTACTAAGTATTATTTATGCTATTAAATTGCCCAATAAATTGTATATATTTTTTTTAACGCCTAGCCTCACCCCAACCCTAAACCATCACAGTACTGTAAAATATTAGTTATTGTTATACAGTGTCATAAAAAATGCTGTTATATTGATGTGCATATTGCACTTCCATATTGCACTGTGCATATTGGCTATGTATCCGATCTAACTTTACTGTTGCTTGTTGCTTTGCCGCTACGAGTCGCTCGTAGAGTGAATGAGGCTTGAGACAGCCCGGGTTGCCAGGTGTGTGCAAAGCACTTAATTTGCAGTTCATATCCAATCCTACCTCCAATCGTCAATGCTAAATTCACCTTTATACTTCATCACAACATCACAACTCACAAGACTAGTTTTCACCTTTCGAGAAATCTCATTGTGATTTAGTCTTGCGAGATCTCGTAGACACCTCACCATGTTTTTATGGCCCGTTTCCACTGAGTGGTACGGTACGGTTCGGTTTGGTTTGGTACGCTTTTATGGCCGTTTCCACTGTCAAAAAGCGTACCGAACCGAACCGTACCGTACCACTTTTTCGGCACCCTTTCGAAAGGGTACCAAAGACGAGAAAGGGTACCAAAAGGCGGAGCCACACGTGCAGCTGAACGCTATTGGTTTACAGAGATACGTCATTCGCTTACGCAACAAGCCAGAATGAAAACAAAAAACCCGCCATGTTTGAAAAACACAGCGAGAGATTAAAGCGGAATTATAAATACATATAATAACGAGCCATGGTTGATCTGGGCTCAAACAAACCTTGTTGTCATCTTGATGGACAGCCACAAATCCAAGAAGAAGAGCAGATTTACCCTGTGCCCCGTAGTTGTATATCTGAAATAACAAACTTCTTGAGCTGATGATAATAACCTGCGCTTGATTATTGATGTGCTTTTGAAACCCGATCCTGTCAGACACTGACAAACGCGAGAGTGAAGCGCGAAGAAACAAAGGAGAAGCCGGGGAAAAAGGAGCACATTAAATACGGGCGAAATGTCTACTTTATGTAGTTCTTCTGTAGTTGGGAACATATCGGAGACTGTAAGGGGCTGTATGTGTTTATATATGTTCATTTATTTAGTTATTAAATATAATTACAGACGTTACAGTAGGCTGTTTCGCACTGTCTTTGATCTGCAGTTATAATCAACTCATGTTCATTGAAAAGTTAGTAATAAACATTTCTACACAAGTATTTATGTGTATGAAGCATCTATTTTGTGAGAAGTGCTTTTTATATGATATGTGAACGACCCATACAGCTTTATTGTAGAGATTTCCTCGAGCTAGAATGACGTCGACTGAAACTTTCTGTCATACACCACGCCCACCAAAAGGGTACCCTTGTTAGTGGAAACGCAAGCCTGATAAAGGTGACCCGTACCAAACCGAACCGTACCGTACCAGTCAGTGGAAACGAGCCATTAGAGGACCACCATCTCTGCACATTTTCTCCTTAACCAAACACACCTGATTCAGATCTTCAGCTCATTAAAAGAGACTCAAAGAGCTGTAATGGGCGTGACAGACAAAGGAGGCATCCAAAACATGCAGTGTTGGTGGTCCTCCAGGAACGTGGTTGAGAAACACTGGTTTAGACTATTTTAAAGACTAAAAAAAGTTGTGCTATTTGACATTTAGCTTATCTGTTGCAATATTTTGAGAACTCTGAGAGCAAGTGAGAGAGAGAGACAGAGAGAGAGAGAGAGAGAGAGAGAGAGAGACTTGCATAAAGAACACTCAAGAGTTGAGGTCTCTACTCTGAAACACAACACAGTGATGCTTATAGTTACCAATCTAACTTAAATTGTAATATTTGTCAATTTCAGTAGTTCATTAGATATGGTAAATTAAAAGGGTCTTTTAAAAACCGACCAGCAGTTAATTCAAAGCTGGCTTTCTGCACATTTTAAGAGGAAAATCAAAGTCATTACCAGTGTGACCAGGTCATTTCACTCGCTAGCCTCTGGTCAGCCTGGGTTTTCTGAAAATGCCCTGGAGCTGCGTAATTTGAGTATTCCTGCTGTGGACATTTCTGGGATTGGTGTGAATGTGCAGCCATTACCATGTCAGAGCGCAGAGCCAATTAAGAGCTAGACAGTTGCTACGGCTCATCAAAGACTGTATGCTCATTATTGGGTGTAAAACACTCTTTTCTTTCAAAAAATGTCTGTTGCTCAGTGTGCTGAGATTTTTATTAATTTTAGAATCGTTCATAGTTTTTGCAATATAGGTTATAAAATAAGTGACAAGGCCATTAGAGTCTGTTAAAGGAAACGTTTTTATGATTAAAAAAAAAAGAAATTAAGTAATAAATAAAAGGAAATTATTCAAGTTTGTAAATATTATGAAATGATTCAGGCATCTGTTTGATTTATGAATTTGTAATTAATAAACCAAAAAATGTAAGATTTACAAACAACTATTTACTATAAAACTGGTAAACTTGGCACATTCGTTATGATAAAACAACATTTCTGGACTATGACCATAAAAAGAAAACCTATCTGCCGTTTCATAGCCTTAAAACATCCATACTATTTGTAGAAAATAAAGCTGACAAATGAATTTGATCTATTGCGGGTAATTTTCAGAACGTAACTCCCACGATTAACGAGGGACCACTGTACCCCTTTGGGTAACACTTTATAATAACTACACACTATGAATGTTTTATTAAGCATCAGCAAATAGTGAATTCATTGTTTGTTAAGCATTAACTCTACATTAATAGACTTAATAGCAGTTTATAACTGCAGATACAAATGCTCTCCTCTTGACTTTATAAGCACATGTGCTTAATAATTGTACTTTCATACCTTGTTTACCTGATGAATTTTTCAGGACTAAATTCAGTATTGCATTATTTACAAATCATTTGTATTTAACAGTAGTTTGTGTGTTTTTTAAAGGGCACCTATGGTGAAAAATCTACTTTTCAAGCTGTTTGGACAGAAATATGTGTAAGTATAGTTTATAAACTGTCATATTGGGGTGAAATAAACACACCCAGTCCTTATTTTTCAAATTTTACAACATAAAAACGGTGGACCAATTGGCGGTTTTTAGATCGACCGCAACTTAACGTAGGCGTGCGGTCCCCCTGCCCACCAATATTGATTGACAGCTGCGCGCATTAACATGTCCGGTAGTCATGTGTATAATCATATCATCAAGAGAGGACGAGCGCAAAGCAACCGGGAATAAATGGTCAGTTCATTTTGCTAGGATCATCAATCATCATCAAATGTGATCAAGAGTGAGTTTCACATGTTTAAAATGTTTTAAAACAGAGCATGTGTGTAATGAAGTACAGCGATTCACTTCATCAGCACAGCCGTGTGTCAGAACAATTATAAAGTAAGACGCTTCAATCACGGTTTGTGGACGTTAAATCAGGTTTATTTTGTACATTAATATAAGAGATATCCATACAGCAGTGGATATTACCAGTATCATGTCACATATGCGTGCAAAACGAGTGCAAAGCTTAACGCGCTGTCTCTCTCTCTCTCTCTCTCTCTCTCTCTCTCTCTCTCTCTCTCTCTCTCTCTCTGTGTGTGTGTGTGTCTGCGTGTCTGAGCTATGTGTGTTTGTGTGTGTGTGTATGTCTGCGCTACGTTTGTGTGTGTGTATGTGTCTGCGCTATGTGTTTGTGTCCTTGCTGTGTGTGTGCGTGAACTTCGTAATGACATTGTGTGTGACTCATTGTTGCAAATCCACAAAAAAATGCATCAAATACTGATTGTTAAAGTTCTTACTGTAGTATATAGTATCTTACTGTAGTATTGTAGTACACGTTACATGAGATCTGCTTCCTGAGGCAGCCGAGGGCGGCGATTGCTGACAGGCACATGGGAACGGTGGGCGGGGAGGACTAGCCTTAAAGGCCCAGTACAAAAAAACAGCAACAACTTTTTTCCAGCTATAATATAGACACTTCAAACAGCTATAATAAATAATCTGATGGGTGTATTGAGCTGAAACTTTACAGACACATTCTGGGGACACAAAAACTTGTATTAAATATGAAAAAAGGGATAACCTATGTGCCCTTTAAGATAATTCAGAATGAGCTAGTAAATTATTAATAAACTATTCAAATCAATATGTATGTATTATTATTCAGGCATATGTTAATAGTTACTTTGCATGTTTATTAACTCAACTTCATTCAGTTTTGTGACCTAATCTAAAGTGAGGACTATTTATGCTTGATAAATTCCTAATAAATGACAATTAAAGGTTCAGTATCAAATGAACAATAATCTATGCAATCTTATCTAATAAACAAAATTACTGTAAAATTTAAACATTGTTGAATAACAAGAGTGTCAAAAGACAACATAAAATTGGATAAAACCACAACAATATAATAATTTAACAATATATTATGATACAACATATTATTTAGCGATGTCCAAACTGTACTGTAATTTTATTTTAGATAAGATTGCAAAGATTTATTTTTCATTTGATACAGTGTTATTTCTGTATCTTTAAATAAATAGAAATGAATAAAGTTGTTTATTTTCTTTTTTCCTGTTTAGAATATAACCAAGCCTTTAATTGTCATTTATAAAGGAGGTATAAAGCATAAATGGTCCTCACTTTAGATTAGGTCACAAAACTGGATGAAGTTAAGTTAATAATCCATTTATTAACGTACAAATTAACTATTAGGATATGCCTCAATAATAAGATATGTTAATTTGAATAGTGTATTAATCATTTATTTACGCTTTCTGAATGATCTTAAAAACCAGGAACGTCTCTCAAAATAACTGCTTTGTAAATGATGTGATAATTAATGTAAAAATAATAAAGTATGAAAATACAATCATTAAGCACATTATAAATGTGCTTATAAGTCAAGAGCTAAGCATTTGTATCTGCAGTTATAAACTGCTTACTAATATCTGCTAATGTAGAGTTAATGCTTAACAGATAATGAAATGGCTATTTGTTAATACTTAATAAATGATTCATACTGTGTAGTTATTATTATAAAGTGTTACCCATCTTTGCACTATTTCACTATACTTGCATATTTTGCTTAGAAATAGCTATTTTAGACATTTACCGGAAGGATAAAATATAGTCCATAATAATTCACTAAAACGGTGTACTCTGATGGACAGTTTAATTTTTTTGAGAGAGGACTCACTAGTTAAAAAAACCCATCAATGGTGAAGGACTTATTTAAAGTCTGGGATTAATTATAAATTAAACTGAAGTACATTTTTAGAAAGGAAAAAAAAGTGAAAATCTCTTTTATTGTGTGCTATTTCTATAATAAGGCATTTTCCAACCACTGGTGGATCACTTTGTCAATTTGTAGGCCAACCTGATAGAGTAATTTACCATGTTCTCCCTCTGGAATGTGTTTTTAAAATAGTGGTTTTCAATTTACGAGCACATACGGTCCGTGGTTAAGATTACTTAAAGACACATTTTGTTTTTCAACCTAAATTAGATGCAGTCATACCTTCTGTAAATTTGGCTCTGTAAATGAGTAAATACCTGACGGCAAATGTAGGCTATGTTCATTTGATATTTTTAAAAGGTGTTCGTTTCCAACGTGTCTGCTTCAGAAGATAGATTGCTATCTTTAAGACCACAAACAAGAAAAACGCCTCTCTCTTTCACTCTGTATTTCGATATCTGTCCCTGTTTTGATACACTTAAATGGCGTGTCCTCTCAGGATCTTACTGGCAGCTTGACTGACAGCTGAACAGAAAAGCTATTTGCTTGAATAAAGGACAAAACACACAAAGAGCGTTAAGAGGTCTGTTATTTCTGACATTGAACTGTGTCCGAGACACAAGGATAGCAAGGTACCAATAAGAAAAGAGTGATTGAGAACGAGGGAGCAAGAGAGAGAGAGTGTAAAATTAAAATATCCTATCTATCCTCTTCAGTGGTTTTATAGTGTTTCTCATCTTCCGGTGCGGTGCCCTTGTCAAATGAGCTCAATCAATACTGCTCCATCACAACAACGTAGCAAACCGCTGCTTGCTTTTTGATGGGCCATCACTTACACGTTTTAAAAGGTCACTCAGACCACACGAGTCACTAAAGGACGGGTTCAAAAGGACTTGTGATATTGAAAATGAGAATCAATGTCACTGTCACAAGGAATTTAGTGATGTTGTATCTTTATGATTTCACACGAGGTAAGACATTAATGAACGCTGATGGGAAGTGGCTTCAGGAACAGTCCATTAAAGGGAGAGTTCACCCAAAATTGAAAATACAGTCATCATTTCCTTCACTTGTTTTAAAATCTTTTTGTGTTTTTCTTATGTTGAACACAAAAGATGATATTTTGAAAAATGCTGGTTGCTGGGAACCATTGATTTCCATAGTAATGTTTCTTTCCTTCTATGGAAGTAGATGGGTGCCAGTAAGCAGCATTCTTCAAAATATCTGCTTTTGTGTTCAAAATAGAACGAAAGAAACCCATTGCTGCGTCTACACTGTAGATCTTAATGGTCAATTCTAATTTTGTGACTGTATTCGATTTCTTTAATGACCCGCTTGCATCATCTTTTAAAAGTGTCTCAAATCTGTCTACATTTACACTACACACGGCAAAAACACATGGAAAAAACGGCAGGCATTCTTTTTGACAAGTTGTTTTACTATAGTTAATGGCAGAAAAGTTATCAATTGGCCATCTTCTTTTAATCTAAGCATTTTTAAAACTAGGAGGCTTTTTAATGTAATGTCCATGACGTGATTTATGTACGTAATGTATGCAGTAGTTTTACATTAGTTTATGTTGTTTACATGGTGGATCTTGTTCTCTCTCTCGTTAACATACTTAAATACTTGTGCTACATAACAATATAAAAGTTTTTTTTGTCCTTGTATATGAGATTTAAGGTTTGGGGCTGAAGTCTGTTCTAAAATGAAAGCGTCAGAGTTGACATCATTCGCTATAGTTTTTAATGACGCATGACTTGCATTGACTTGCATTGCATCTGATTTACCTGCTTACTCTGCAGACACGAGGGCACAGATCCGATTCATATCGGATAAATTTCCACATACGAACAAGACCTCAATCTGATTTGGTTTAAGTAAATCAGAATCCATGTGTTTTTTTTTCCTGCTTATACAGTACTTGGGCCATATCTAGGCCCACACGGAATCTGCATGTGCATGTCTAAATGTGTGTAAATTTATATTTATTCAGTTTTTAAATTAATTTCAGTAATATTATTGACTAAAATGAAAGTGTTCACATGATTTATTTACAATACAATTTGTAAAGTAATATTTTCTGTCTATTAGTAGATATATTATAGGAGAGACTTGTTTTGTTTACCAAATAAGTGGATCTAGATGAATTTGCATTCTAAACATTAAATAAAAGTTAAAAAGTTTAAAAACCACATTAGGAAGAATAAATAAAAGAGATAGTTTTACCATAACATGAACATTTACTCAACTTTCGCTTACTTTAAAGTCATTTTTTTTTTTCTGTATAACACACAAGGAAACCATTAGCAATTGATATCCATACTGTTTTTCTTTTAAACTATGGAAGTCAATGGCAAAATGTATTTTTTTAAACATGGTTTGAATATGTGGATGACAGAAATATAATTCTTTAACTATCTGGTTAAACCACTTCATTTGTTTTTCTTTTTCATACATTTCTACACATTTCAGTACAGATACTGTTATATTCACATCCTCTGAAGTAAACCACACTGAAAAAAATTATTCAAAGATGATTCCTTGGATTTACTAAATTTTTTATGTTGAGTGGTTGTAAACAATTTATTTGGGCTGAATTTAAACAAACAAATTAAGTTGAACATTATTAAATTTAATTTGTTTGTTTAAATTCAACACAAATAAATTGTTTGCAACAGTTTTGCATGCAACACTTTTTTCTGTGCACGCATCAGTTCAGGGATTTCCTGAGCCAATTTAGGTTTACTAAGCATTATTGTTTAAAATGAAAGAATCATTTTTTTGTACCCAGTCTTAGTAATTAATATTACATGGTTTAGATTACATGGTTTAGTTTGGTCATGTAGTGTGTTTGAGACTATGTAGATGTGCTATGTGAGACAATATTTTGAGTAAATTTCTTATCTTTGCATGACATATTGGCAAAACAGTACAAAATAACACTTTCTGCATTATCTTGAACACTATTTAAGCATTTGTTTCTGTTTCATATTGAAAAAAATTATCTTTGTTGTGTGCGTAAAAAGTTAAATGCACAAAAATGGTTACTCATGATCCCTTTAAGATATTTTGGCCTGTCTGTTAAAAATCAAGTGTAGTAAACTTAGTGGTCGTAAGTTCACACCCATCATGAGGTGATCCTTGAGTCATCACCTCTGAACACTTGACTCTTAACCTCTAGTCATTCCTAAAGGATTGTCTCCCATGTAAGCTGAGATGATACTCTAACTTTTAGTGTCTGAAAATATAAATGAAGGTGTAGAATTATTTTCATGTATTTTAATTTATGCTATGTGAGACTTTATATTATATCTAACTAAGATATTATACAAAATAATTTGTATTAATAATTAATAAATAATAAAAATGTACAAAATAATTGGAAGTATAACAATACTAATATAATATTTAAAATGTAAAACATGAAAACATTGATTTAATATTATTAAATACAGTATACTGTTGACAAGTTTGGGGTTTTGAGAGAAGTCTCCAGGTCTCACAAGGGTTAAAATGTAAAATTATTAAAATTTAAATACAATTTTACAAATTTAAAATGTAATTTATTACTCTGATGTAAAGCTGAGCTTGTGAAAATTACTTTTATGAACGCTTTATAATAGATTTTCTCAAATTCCAAATAATCATAGATGAATCCAAATAGATCAGGAAAGATCAATTGTGTAAAAACTCCTTCTATATTATATACTGTATTCCTTATACTATCTGCTTGTTAAGTGTGACGTCACGCGAAGTGGCTTCCGTTTCCAAACGCTTTATCAAACTGTATGGGGAGACTCATCAAATGGTAATAATAAACATTTACAAAGCAATGTAATACTTTAGAACATCACAATCACTATATATGTCTGTGCCTAATATCCGATGGCTGGAAAGTGATTAATTTTTAATAAATTGTTAAAATTTTTGTATTTTTGATGCAGCAAGCCCAGGAAATGAGGTGTACGCTGATTTTATATAAACTTTGATGTGTGATATCACTAAAAAGGGCTCATAAATTAGGCTTGGGCCGTATCCAATTTTTGATACAGTCAAACTTCCTCCCTATTATACCTCGGTATCCGGTAATACCATGCATAACAAAATAAATTATGATGTAAGGCTCAGACAGCATCACCAAACTGTTGGCTTGTGCCTAAACCATTCAGAAACTGAATACCGTATATGTGATCTTAGGTTCGCGGTCACCTGTTTGTCTTGTTTGTATTACAGATCTGCGCGGGACGCTCTCTCTCATTCACACACATATATACACACACAGACAGCACCAAGCGACGCACAGCATCAAGCTCTCTGTCTCTCATTCACACACACACACACACACACACACACACATAGAGAGCACCAAGTGACACATCATCACGCTCTCTCACATTTTCTCACACACACGCACACACACATACACACACACACATAAACAGCATCCACGCGGATGCTCACTCGCTCGGGAGCGATATTGTTAAATAGTGTTTGGGACATTTCATATGCTGCAAAACAGTTGCAGGATGACACCAAGTGTCTGTAACAAAATATAAAACATTCAAACTATATAACAGCTACTTAAATTAGCCACTTAAGAGCTAAAATGTGCTGTCCATGTATGCAAGCCCTAGGAGGATAAAGTATGTTAATTGACTAAAAAAGGTAAACGGGGATTTTCAGAACACTACCAGTATGATATTCACTCAGGATAACATGCCGGTAGTGTAATAAATAGTTGAAGTCAGAATAATTAGTTCTCCTGAATTATTAGCCAACGGACATTTATTTTTGCCCCAATATCTGTTTAATGGAAAAAAAAGTTTTTTTCAACATGTTTCTAAATATCATAGTTTTAACACTTAAAGTCTAATAACTGATTTCTTTTATCTTTGCCATGATGACAGTACATAATATTTTAGTAGATATTTTTCAGGATACTAGTATTTAGTTTAAAGGGCAATTTGAAGGCTTAACTAGGGTAATTATTTAGGAAAATTAGGGCAAATTATTGTATGACGATGGTTTGTTCTGTAGACTATCGAAAAAAGGAGCCAAATACTGACCTTAAAATGTTTTTTAAAAAATATATAAAAATTTTATAGCTAAAATAAAACAAATAAGACTTAGAAGAAAAAATATCGTCAGACATACTGTGAAAAATTCCTTGCTCTGTTAAACATCATTTGGGAAATAGAAAATTAAAATTCACAGGATAATGATTCTGACTTCAACTGTACTAGCACACCCCCACTGCACTGTTTTAGCGTCTGAGCCCACAAAATGTGTATAAAATGGTGAAATACCCAGTCTTATCTGCCGGCTTTCAATGCTAGGCAGTTCAGGATGTAGCAGAATACAATTTAGCAACTATAATGGACCCCTTTTTAATGCCATTTGATAAACCTCTAAATCCAAAAGACCTTTTTTGTATACATCGTTCTAATACGGGAGCTCACATGTCCATAAGCCCGCTTTTCCTTCACTTGTGTTAAAGCAACAAGAGTTCACATCCCTTGTTCACATGGATTCAAAGGCCTGTAGAGGACAGGAGAGAGTTCAAACATGCTTCTACAAAGCAAAATTCCTCCAAGCTCTGGTTTTACTGTGATTGTGTCCAAAACAGAGGAAGGAAAACAAGAAGCTACTGAAGAGATGTAGAGATGAAAGTGATGAACGTGAAGTGTTTAGCACTTTAAATGGCACAGATGTGTGGGAAAGTGAAAGAGAGAGGCTTTAAACTTATTGTAATCGTGCTAGAAAGGCCTTTTATCTCTGCATATGACACCAATATAGCGTACAAAAGAAGTGCAATATTGTTGTGTTCAAACAGCAACACTCATTTTCTCAAATTCAGACACTTTTTCTCATAGACAACTGTTATATTTTTTTCCTCTATGGGTGCGATTTGGATATATTTGAGCATAAATGAGTAAAATGTCCCATAATAATCATAATACCTTTTATTTATATGTGCCTTTTAAAGCACTCAAGGCCACCTTACAAGACAGAAGAATAATAAACATAATATTAAACCAGAAAATCATTAAAAGCAATCCTGAACAGAAAAGTGTTTACCTTGGATTTAAAATTGAAATTGAGTCCATCTGACGAATATATATCAGCAGGGAATTCCATAACTGTCGTGCTTTGCAGCTAAAAGGCCTGCCACCAAATGACTTTGGTCACCAAATGATCCTAAAATTTGGAACTGATAACAGTTCAGTCGCAGAAGATCTCAGTGAGCTCTGAGAAGTGTACCAGTGAGGAAGATCAGAAAGGTAATCGAGTGCCAGGTTGTAGAGCTTTGCAAGTTAATGGAACAATTTTATAGAGGAAGCCAATACAAGTGAAAGAGAATTTGGGATATGTGTTCACGCGAGAGGGTGACTACCTTAGCTGCTGAGTTCTGGATTAACTGATTAATCTGTGAAGTTGGTTAAGAGGGATACCAGATAGGAGGGCATTGCAATAATCAATCCTTGATGTACCCAGAGCATGTACAAGCACTTCAGTACTTTGTTGAGATAGTGAAGACTGTGAATGTTACTTAAGTAAAAAAAGGCAGATCAAATATTACTATTATGTGAATTAAACAAAAGCACACCATCTAGTATAACCCCAAGACTTTTAGCATGAGTTGTAAAATTTACTGGAGAATCATTGATAGAAAGAGTACAGGATTGAGCTTTGGAAAGAACAGACCTAGAGCCAACCAAAAGGGCATCGGGTTTACTGGCATGTAACTTTAAAAAGTTACTGGTTATCCACCTATTACTATCTCGCAGACATTTAGTACGATCAGAGGGGGGTGAGATGGAGCATTCTTAGTAGAGATATAAATTTAAATATCATCAGCATAAAAATGATTGTCGTGGTTTCAGTCCTCTGTTATCATTTCTTTTTTCAGTTGTTAAATGAGAGCATCTAATGTAAAAGTGTATAGGTGTTTCCCGCTGTTGGGTTGCAGCTGGAAGGGCATCCGCTGCGTAAAATATATGCTGGATAAGTTGGTGGTTCAGGGACTAAACCGAGAAGAAAATAAATGAATGAATAAATGAGAGCATCTCTTAGCATCATGTTTACACGTGTACTGCTACCAATAAGGTAGAATAAAACCAAGACAACCTGTAGAAGCAATATCTCTCTTTCTCTCTCTCTCTCGCTCTCTCTCAAAAAGAAAAACTCTCTTACTCTAGGACTAAATAATCTGAGTGCAAACAAGTTCAGTGAAATTTACAGTAAAAAAACTAGCCATGCTTGTCAGAATTTTACAGTTAACAAATATGACAGAATCATTACCAAATTCACAGTATTTGATTAACTTCAAATGTTGACAAGAAAACTGTATTTTACAGCATAAATGAAAGCTGCTTCTCTCACCATCATATGGTATTTTCTTGCATCTCATTCTGACGCAAATTGTGCTTGATATTAGATCAGAATATCAGAATAAGCCTAGATATACACTAACCCATATATCTTGACACTCAAATGATCTTGTGAAAATTGTCAGATAGTTTTTGTTCACCATATTGAATAGTATAATGTTGAAAGAATAAATGTTTATAGGAAATACAAGCATGGTACGGTTTTTGTAAGTTTTGTAATTTACACAGTATTTACCTGTAATATGAACGGTATTTTACTGTTATGCACTATGGCACTATTTTAAAGTTGCGCTGTGAAAAAGACAGTATATTTTACAGTTAATATATACACGCAGTTCTGTAAAAATACAGCAAAATAACTGATGCTGTAGATGTAAATACAGTGTTTTTGCTGTAATTGACTGCTGTCAGCAAGTTGCTGTAGATTTTACAGGAAATTGTTAACAGAGTGTGTATAAAATTGTAAATGTCTTTAGTGTCACTTTTGATCTGTAAGATGCCTGCTATTTTATTTCCTGCTAAAATATTTAACTTTCTGTTTTAATTTTCCGATCTGCTCTTTAGGAGTGCTGGAAATGATTGTTAAATATTATCAAATCAGTTCAGAAAGCAGTCAAAACCCTATTGTGTAATTTCACATTTCCCAGTTTGATAGTATGGAGTCAAACAATTATAAAGACAAGTGAAAAGTTATTATTGCCCTAAACATGCAATCAATCCCAGCAGGGAAAGGACGTCAACATGACATCTAGTTGACGGTGGACTCCACGTCGTAGGACATTGCATTTTGTTTAGAAATGAAAAACAAGTTGATGTCAGAACCCAACGTCAATGTCGCTGACGTTGACTGGACGTTACCACTATGACGTCCATTTCCTCGTGGCCTAACGGTCAATCTGGCCTGCCACCATGACTCTGGCCTACTGTCTAACCCCGATCACCCACCACTCCCCTGTCTTCACGTACCGGTTGCTCATAAACCCCTCCCCCACCTCACTTACTGATCGCACCTTATGCGACCTGAGCTACAATAACTTTTCCTGGGTTAAAAAATGCTGTCCCAGGGCGCACCTGATGACATCTATTAAACGTTGGATTTTGGTTGCCATACCTGACAGATAAATGTCAGTAACTGTCGTCAGTATGACTTTGGTTTAAGATGTTGGCTCGATGTTTTTGGTCACTTTCCAACAAAACCTAAAATCAACCAAATATCAACGTCATTTGACAGTAACAATAACGTCAAACTACGATGGACTAGCGACCGTTCATTTTAATGGAGAGTGAGCGACTTCCGTCTACGTGAGTGACAGCAATGGTTGACGACCAGGTGGGTGTGTCGAGCGACACAACAAAGTTAAGAATCCCTCAACTTTATGCAAATGAAGAGCAACTTTCTTGAGCGACAGCCAATAGGAGCACCAGTAGAGCTCACGTCATCCTCTCTCAGCTCGCTCAGAGGTCTTTTGTATTCTCTGTGCTGTAGACCTACACAGAACTGCATTTGCAGCAGATCGTCACCCAGAGCGACAGGCAGCTACAAATTCGCTGCTAGTGTAAATTACAGTTGGGCCTATAGACGATGTCAGCATCCATCGCCGATGGCTGATAGACATCACGACTCCACCCCGCCCCCGTCGCAACCCGCTTGCGAAAAATACACACTTAGACCCCGTTTACACTAATATGTCTTAGTTTAAAAATGGCATTTTAGAATGAAAACGATCTAGCATTTCTGAAAAGCCCTCCTTCCACACTAAACCGCTGAGAATGAGCATTAAATGACCACACACACACCGGCATGTGCTGCAGCATACGTGCAAGTCTGAGCTCCAGACAGTCAGGAGCTGGTCCTCTGAGCACAAAACTTTAGAGAGCAGTGCATGTCGGACAGTTTATCAAGGATGTACTGCTGGATTCATGCCAGAGTCCCGCGGAAAAAGTGATTGACCGGTGGTAATCTGTGTGTAACATCTTTATTTATGATTTGGTTATGGGTAAAATAAAGACCATGCGGGTCAGGTAGTTGAAACAGTAGGCTGCAAATAATTAATTTGTTAATTCACCTATGACGATGATACCATCCTCCATCGTGATGTTTTTACATTAGACATTGTACGATGCCAAATCGGTCGACATCGCCCAACCCTAGTGTGAATGAGACATAACGTTATATTTAGATGCTGGCTAGACAATGAATTTTGGTCACCTGACATCACAACCTAAATCTAACCTACTGTTAACGTCTTATGACGTTGTGTGCCTACTGTGATAGCACACATTAATATAATAGAGCAAATCAAACATCATCATCAGCTTCATCAAACTTCACTTCTTACGCAAATGTAATTGACAAATTGTGGCGATTTTAAAATGTCACAAAACGTATATTAAATGCTAAAAAACAAACTGAAAATATTCTCCATATTTTTACGCAATGATTTTTAGTGTTTAAATTGTCCAGAATTAGAAAGGCATGCAAAAGAGAAACTATTTTTTTGATGACACAACAGTGTCCTGATAGGGGAAGTGACACTCTGTCAAGTGTACCGTGCTGAATGTCATTCACAGTGACCTCAGGCCATCAGACAGTCCTTATTATCTGAGCCTGCACATTCTTTCTAAGCAGTTTAGCGAGTGTGGTTCTTTTTACTTGCATATCTGCCAGCTTTGCATAATATTTGCATCTCTGTATTTTTGAGAGCAAATCCTTTCTTAGGGCTGCATGCTGAACACATTAAGATGCTGTGAGACGCGGAAAAGACATAAGGAGATGCATATGCAGCCTGTTTATTTGTTCCTGTGACAAACCTTTTCTTTGCACCCCCCCTTACCAGGTAGTAGCAGATAACAACGATGAATCTACTGTCTGTCCTTTTCTCTCTGGTGTAACTTTGAGCGCTTTCTAAAGGAAAGGAAATGTCAACAGAGGGACATAAAACTCAGACCAAAGCAGTACAGAATGGTGTATTTATTTACAGGAGTCTTTCAGAAAGACAGAGGGGGAAAGTAGTAAATGACAGTGCCGCTGTAAATATCCCAGTAGAAGCAGAGGAGAAAGTCACTGTGTCTCAGCAGAATCTCTGCTGATGTTACAGTTTTCTTTTTTTCTTTGGGAGATGCCAGGAACAGAACATGTAGATTCTGACTCTGAAATCATCAGAACTGTCACTGCTCAGAGGAGCTGTCTGTCAGTTGACAGGATGCAGGTTATGGGCTGTGTTTTAAAATTTAGTGAGCTGTCGAATGCGGATTTACAACTGTATGACAGTAAAATAAATAAATAAATAAATAAATAACTTAAATATTTGAAGGCAACATTTTCCTGTGAGGAAATTTAGTTTGATTTGGAAGACTGTACACATGCAGCACACAGAAAGCTATGACTTCAAAGCTTTCTTGGTCACACTTTACAATACAGTTTCATCAGTAAACGTTATGTATTTACTACCATGAACTAATAATTAACAATATTTTCACAGCATTTATTAATCATACACTGTAAAACTTATCTATTAATTAACAGTTCTATATTTTGTTATTCACATTGTTATTCAGTGTTTTCCATTTATTTACAGTTGTGAATTGCATTATGGGACCTTGATCTCTTCTCTGTCGATTTTGATGTTGAAAATTCAACTCTACAGTTTAACAAAGTGACTTTTATTGACATTTTAGCAGTTTGAAAGAATATATTGTATGCAAAATAATATGGAGAAATACAGTAAGTCTGTAAAATGAACAGAAAATGTATTAGCAGTTTTTTTGCAAGATTTTGTAGTGTAATCTACACCAACCCAGACAATATATGACTTAAAACTATAAAACATGTTAATAAAAGTCACTTTTTCGAAGGTTAAAAGATGTTGGAAGAAAGATCAAGGTCCCATAATGCAATTCAAAGGCATGAATAAACAGGGAAAAATAAAAAATAAAAACATGAATCACAAAATTTGGTTATATTAATCTAAAAGGAATTAAAAGGACATATTCGTTGCCACGAAAAGAAAAAATGCTAAACCTACACATGGGAGACTGAGAATGCTCACTTTAGAAGACATTTCCACATGGCTTTTAGAGACTTTTGCATCTGAACTCTTCATGTGGAATGAATTGTTGAAATGAGTGAAATATTCCATTGTCATTAAGTTAATCCCTCAAGGATTTTGCGAGTCCAATAGTACAAGAAGAAGTACAAGATTTTTTTTTATGTTGCATTTACATTTACTAATGCAATATTAAAATGCAAATTCATGTTTGTTACCATTTGTTAATGAACTGTGAGGGAACTACCAATGAACAACTTTATTTTCATTAACATTTAACAAAAATGAATAAAAGGGATGTAATGTGCTGTTCATTGTTCATGATAGTAAATGCATTACTAATACGACGTTCTTGAAAAAAGGTTTACCATTTTTTTTTAGCATTTTTAGCATTGATTATAAAAAACATAAAAAAAACATACATATTGGGTAAAATGTCCCAAATACATCAATATATATATATATATATATATATATATATATATATATATATATATATATATATATATATATATATATACATACATACATACATACATACATACATACATACATACATACATACATACATACATACTGTACATATACATATATATATACATATACATATATGAAGAGTTCAGATGCAAAAACCTCTAAATGCCATCTGCAGTTTTCTTCTAAAATTAGCAAATCGTCCTTTGTTTATGTTTGGTTATTTCAATTTAAAGGGAATAAAAGGAACATATTCTTTGCCACAAAGATAATACTGAACCTAGGCATGGTAGCCTGAGAATGAGAATGAAATATTCCATTGTCATTAAGTCAGTACCTCTAGGATTTTGCAAGTCCAGTAGCTCTTCAGATCAAAAAAAAGAGAAAAAAGTACAAAATTTTATGTTGCAATTTCACTGCAAATGAGACCGAAGGGACTGTTAAGTTTAACAGCCATAGTTTTGCAACCTGGTGGGTATATAACAGGTGTATAACCACCAGGATATACATATATAGATATCTTATAAATAAGATTTGCTCTAATAAAGAATACATTTTAATCCAGGGATGAAATGCTAACTTTTTTTGTATTTATCTTTCTCTATTGTGTATATTCAAAGAATGATTGGCATCACATTAATTTCATTAATGTTTTTAAATTACACAAGCTGAATTGACTTTTTTCTGTTTATTTTTTCTTGACAGGCCCTGGTGATTTTGCTGTACACTTTAAAAAAGGTAAGTGGTTCAACATTCATTTGTTTGTTTAAATTCAAAAACCACGTGCCTTTATAAAATTTGTAAATCCGATGAATCTTTATTTTTATTTTTATTTTTTTAGTGTAGAAATGAATGAGCATTCTTCAGAGCATCATCTAAATGTGTACCACAATACAAATGAAGTTGGATCTGTTTGAACAACATAACCGTGAGTAAATGATTTTCCACTTCGCGACTGACCTTTCTTTTAAAGAGAGCAGTTCGTAGCATACATGCCTCTTTTGTGGTGTGTAGGCGGCAGTACTTTGACTGACATGATGTGCCTCCAATGCGCCACTGCTCTGATACTCGCTTTAGCTCTGTGTGATAGTAATAGGATTCCATGACCCCAGACTGCAGGTCAGTGGGCTCGCTGCTCTCCTCTTTTCCTTGTACCTGTCACTCTGACTGCTGGTGTGTGTCTGAGATCAGTATTGGGTAAAAAGGCATTTTCCCAGGATGCCATGCTGGAGTGCACGATTTAAAGAAGGATACTTCTTGAATACAACATGAATAGACTCTCCTATGTTCATAATGGTAAAAAATTGCGATTTTTTTTTTTTTTTTTTTTTTTTTTTTTTTTTTTTGTTCTATAGAATATCAATAAATCCAATAATTCTTTATTTTTGGATGTCTATAACTTGTATATAGACCAAAAATATACAAATATCAATGTGTTTTTTTGGTCACACTTTATTTTGATGGTCCGTTTGTTGAATTTAAGTTACATTGCATCTACATGCCAACTAATTCTTATTAGATTATAAGTAGACTGTTGGGGTTAGGGTTAGTGTAAGTTGACATGTACTTGCAAAGTTTTTTGAAGTCGGTTAAATGTCTGTTGAAGGAGCAGTATCAGCAGATATTAAGCAGACAGTCTACTAATACTCAAATGGACCATCAAAAAAAAGTGTTAATTTTTTTTTTCCTATTACTGATCACAAACATGAAAGGCAATTGGAAGGTAAGTTCTAGATTTTTTTTTTGTTTTCCAAAAAAAAGCCATTCTGATTTCTTCTCTCTTTCACAGTTGAAAAACTCCTCTTTCCTCTAGCAAAAACTTTTCTAGTGGTTGTATAATGTCACATCTAGAGTTGTTCAGATGTTGGAACTGTGACTGATATCACAAAAAGTCTAGCATTGATATCGACCAAGTTTTTGTAAGCATTATCCATTCCAATATCATTAAAACAAACAAATAAAGGACATACAGTGATGCCCACTAGCTTAATGCTGCAAACCCCAGAGTCATTTCTTCTTCACTGCTCAGAATGCAAACACAGAAGTATCTAAAACTGCAATTCATCGAAATTCTGCTAGGCCTGGCTCCATAATAGAGCACATTTCTATTGACCCCAATGCTATAATGGCCAACTATATAGCAGAAAAAAAAACAGTGTTTCAGCCTGTTACAAAAACGATTTTGGTGTATATAGTTAATATTACACTTCATGACAACTATGAGGAGGTGAATTTTTCTATAACTTTAAATTTCATTATATTAAGTCTGCATAATTAAGGGCGTGGCTACTTGAGGGATAGCTAGGTTTAGCTGGTTGCACATTCTGAAAACAAAGCCCTGTTTACATTCCTGGAGGTCGTGAATTGTGTACCCAGAAGTACATATGACTGCATTTCTCCCCTCCCCCTTTCAAAAATGTACAAATATTACACACTTTAGAATAATATTATACGTTTTGACATGGAGAGAGAGAGAACTAAAAAAGGATCTCATTGATTGAAACAATTATTGACCCCCTGTTGTGTAAGTTGAATATTAGACCACTCACAGGCTTTCAACAATGAATGTTTTTAACATCAACTTCACTTCACAAAAAAAAAAAAAACATAGCGCTCTCTTACAACATCTCACAAACGCTTCCTTGTTTCTTATTTCTTTCTAGCCTTTCCTGAACAAACTTGACTGACGCTCGTTCTAGCCAATAGGAACATAGAATGCCCTGCTTGTGCAACATCATTGGCTTGGAGTAAAACACAAATATTACACCCCCAAATATATTTAAATATTTAAAAAAATAAATAAAACAAAAATACTAAAAATAAATAATAATAATAATAAAAAATTAATTAAAAAAATAAAAATCAAGTACCAACCAAAAATATTGTTTATGCATCAAGCTAAAAACCTGGTCATGATGTCACATGAGATGTCACACAGCAGTGAATAATGTAAAAAATGTCCAGTATGCAGGGAGTTTACATTTCCAAATATTCAAGGAGAGAACCCCAAATTTTATAAAAGTTTTTGGAAGAACCCTTCAGACAGTGTCTAATTTGTTCCAGTTATATGAAGTGAAAAACGTCATAATCCACATGGAGTGAGGTGTAGCACATGGCTTTCAATGTAGTAGAATACGGCGTCTGGCCAGGAGGGACCCACAAGCCACAAAATCTGCTTTGTATAGTGAACAGTGAACTGACAAAGGAAAAGCATACCAAACAGTGCTGTTTGATACACATGTAGACACAGGTTTACTTGCTTGCCTAACTACTTGAGACATTGTCTCAAATACTAAACAAAACCTGCAAAAAACGTAGCTCCTGGAAGGTGTTTGGCACTCTGCAGAAATGTATGTAGAGGTACGCTTTCAGAACGTTGCATCCAAAAGCAGTGACCATTTTTGGGCCAGGTTGCAGGTTTATGTCATATATAATAGAGCAATACTAGCCAATCAGATTAGCTTGCCAAAGTGTGAAAAAGCATTTCAGTTTTGTTTGGAATGCACATGGCAAATGAATGGATTGGGATAGTACTTTAGAAGATCAGTATATTTCATCATTGACATACAGTCTGTGCAACATATCGGGGGCAGGAAATGATTAAGGTTGCTGTAGTCTTGTCTCCAGTAATTACCACTGACCTCATGAAGACAAATGAAGCGGCGAATAAATCAAACACAGATATGAAGCTTTGCAGCGCTATAGTAAATGGACCGGTCTTTCCAGGCTCCGTCGTCTACAAACAGCTTCATTTGCTGCTGTTGCCGGTCATCCATTTACAGGGCAAGGTCAATCTAGATTACTTCCCTTAAATGTTCAGGCCACTTTGTCTTCTGTGCGCACCAGAAAGCATCCTATTATAATCCCGTTTCAACAGAACCGATAACAATCTGAAATTAAAACAGAAGTGGTCTTTCCTCTTCAATCCACTCCTAGAGATTACTCTTGTTTGGACTCGATTGAAATTGTCCACTAGTGCCCCCCAAACAATTACACTGTCAGAGAGATGTATACACTGACTTGGACTGATACTGGAGTACAACTGAGGACTCAAAGAATCAATCTGATGATGCCTTTGTTAGGTCGTGTACTCTTTTTCTGACATATTTACATTTTAATTTGCAAAGATATATGTGTTTATTCATAGATTATTGAGCAATGCTTGGCATAATTATGCATCTCACACATATAAAGGCCGTTGTAGTGCTGGTAATATAAAAAGTAATGTAAAGTCAAGTAAAGTTTTGCAGATATTCAATCGAATGAAACTGCTTTTGATATTGAATGCTTAAATTTTAGTCAGTTTGTGCTCTGATGTTTGTGCTTCAAAAAGATTTTTCGCATCAGAAATGAATACTTTATTCATTTATTTTAATGCGATTTTTTTTTTTTTTAAATTTTTATTTTTAATTTTAATTTTTTTTAATTTAATTATTTTTATTTATTTATTTTTTTTAAACAGTCGCATTTTGTTTTATTCAATAAGGAATCCTGAAAAAGATGATAATGACGATGCTAATAAGACATATCTTGAGCATCAAATCAGCATAAAGGAAAGATATCTGAAGGAAAATTCACCCATTAAATATCATTACCATAATATTTCACAATATCAGGGTCCTTGCGGGGTCTTAAAATGTCTCAAACTTCTAAAATAAAATTTTAGGCCTTAAAGTCTTAAATTCACTGAAATATTGTCTTGTAGCTCTTAAATCATTTTAAACAGGTTTTCCTCTGTCCAAGTAAAGCTACCCAATCGGATCGACATCCATCCAGTCACCAACAATCCATCACAATAAATCCTTTTTTTTTTTAATATTTAAGTTTTTTTAATTTCAAAGAGATACAATTTACAATAGCTGTTTGATGTATTTTTACAGTAATTTCTCTAAATTAAATTTCCTAATCATGGAAAGAAAACTAAAAACAATTACACAATTCCTCATGATAACAACAGAGCAACATTTGACTTTACATGATACATGATTATCATCAATTAATTTGCACCAAAAGCCAACAAATGATTATTTTTGATTATGTCCTTGTCTCTATAATAAATAAACTTTTAACAATGTTAAACTTGTCATAAAAAAGAAACATTAAGCTGAAAGAAGTGTATACCATTGGAGTTTTCTTGTTTTGACACATTAAAATGTGACGCTAAGAAATAATTACATAAATTTTTTTTTATTTTTGGCAACCGACCGAGCCATTAGAAATTATCATTGTGTTTAGCTCTGTACAAGTCTAAAATTGAATTTTTAATGGTCTTAAAACGGTCTTAAAAAGTCTTAAATTTGACTCGCTTAAACCTGCAGAAACCCTGAATATTTCAGTTTAAAATATTGTAGATTAGACTTATGGAGATTTTGTGAGCACAAGAGGCTTCTCTTATGGCCCGTTTCCACTGACTGGTACAGTGCGATATGGCACAGGTCAGTACTGGTCACCTTTATCAGGCTTACGTTTCCACTGCCTGAAGGGTAGCAATAGTTTTTGTGGGTGTGGTGTTAGGATAGAAAGTTTCAGTCGACGTCATTCTAGCTTGAGGAAACCTCACTCAAAATAAAGCTGTACGGGTCGTTCATGTATAATACGAGAAACATTTCTCACAAAACAGATGCTTTACACACATAAATACTTGTGTATAAATGTTCATTACAAACCTTTCTATGAAAATGTTTTGAGTATAACTGCAGATCAATGATGCGAAATAGCCTACTGTAACGTCTGTAGTTATATAAAATTAATAAATGAAACTTATGTGAACACATACAGACCCTTACAGTGTCCGATATGTTACCAATTACAGAAAAACTACAGACAGCATACATTTAGTTCTTATTTGGGTTCAGAAACAAGACGCAATGTATAGCCCAGTCAGTGCAAACCTCTCATCTATATCTTTAATTTTCATCAGCACATAACCTCTGTTAGAAAGTAATTCCATCATTCTGAGTTCATAATAGTCCAAAAGTTAAGAATAATGGCATGGTTAAGAAACATGGCAGTTTGTTAATCTTTTAGGTTGCTGAAATAATCATTTGCTCCTTTGTTTTTTCAGGCTTTTCCTTTGTTTTTGCATGCTTCACTCTCACGTTTGTCCGTTTCTGAAAGGATCAGTTGTCAGAAGCACTTTAATCGTGCGTATGTTATTATCATCAGCTTAAGAAGTTCCTTATTTCAAATATAGACGTGCACATGAGCGATCGCGAGCTCCCTGGAGAAAGTGAAACGCTCTCACTTTTAGATGGCCTCGTAAAACAAATACAGGACACGGCAGATTTAGGTCTTTTTGGCTTTGTGGCTGTACATCAAGATAACGACAAGGTTTGTTTGAGCTTGGGTCGACCATGGCTGGTTATTATATGTATATATTATGTCTCGGCTGTGTATTTAAAAATGAAGGTTTCTTTGTTTTCATTCTTCTGCTTGTGTATGAGTGACTTTTCTCTGTGTTCAGCTGCGCATCTAGCTCCGCCTTTTGGTACCCTTTTGTTATGCTAGGTACCCTTTGCAAAGGGTACCCAAAAAGTGGTATGGTACAGTTTGCTTTTTGGTACAGTGGAAACTGGAGCCATAAAAGCATACTGTGCCGTACCGTTCCACTAACCATTAACATCTTTTTCATCATCATCATCATACTGGATAATAAAATCTCTATAATATGATTAGTCTTTAATATATTTAGTAACACTTTATTATGATGATCCCTATTGCACATTTTGACTATAAGTTGCATTGCAAATACATGCCAATTACTTCTCATTTGAGTATTAGTAGACTGTCTGCTTAATATCTGTTGATACTGCTCCTTCAAAAGACATTTAACTGACTATAAGAGACTTTGCAAGTACATGTCAACTTAAACTAACCCCAACTCTAACCCTAACTAACAGTCTATTTATAATCTGTTGAGAATTAGTTGGCATGTAGATGTTGTGTAACTTAAATTCATCAAAATACATTAAAGGGATCATCAAAATAAATTGTTACCCTATGATTTTTTTTTCATAAAAATGGGGGAAAAAGGTCAAAACCAAGAGCTAAAAGTATATGTATATACAAGCATAATTATTTCTGTTCCAAACAATACCAAGTACATTCTGCTTTTAGGTCATGTTTTGGTTTGTAGCTTCACCAAACATTAGTCAATCATAATAGATTTGGAGCAGATGCACAACACAGGGCCTAGAACTTGAGAGAGGCATTACATGTTGGGGAAGAAATTGTAGAAAGTTGATCTTGGTTAGAGTAGGTAAAGATTATTAGAAAAGACCAGTGAGGGTCTGTTTTGCTGGCCATTGCTTTAGTTTATTTATAAGCGTGATATACAGTAGTAATGTTTTGTTTAGATTACAAAGATGGGTTGGAGCTCGTCATTATGCAATGCGGCATTTATTGACAGCTGATAGTTCACTGGAAATGTCTGCTGAACTGAAAATCAGAATGTAATCCTGCAGTACTTTTTATATTTTAGAAGTTGTTCATATATTACAATTGTAAAATTTTCAGTGCATATACAAACATGTTTGACTTAAGTTATTACCACAAGCATTTGTTTATTGTCCTCATGTTTAATCCATTTATTCATCATCAATATGCTCTTTTCTGTCCTGCAGTGATAGCAGATCGTAGCTGACATCTTTTCTTCAGTAACATATATGTGGAGATAATGCGTGAGGGTAACCTATAGCATCCAGTATGAATGAACATTGCTTAAGGTCTAAATTTAGAAGTCAAAGTTTATTTCTTACCTGCTTAGCACTTCTGCTTGTGGATTTTATATGATCCTGAAAAGCTTTACCAGCTGCTTTAGTGTGTTTAAATAATGTTGAGTTCTGCGGGATAGTGGACATAAAAATAATAAAAATTACTAGTTTTCTGTAAAGATACAGGACTTTTTTGTCTTTCAATGGAGATGTTTGAATTATTTTCAATAACATTTTAACAATAAATACCAGAAAACATTGTGATTAATTGTAGAATTTAGGTCCATATCACCCATCCCTAGTAATCGAGCAGCCTGTTATGAAATGTAAGACATTGGCTAAAAAAGTCATTTTTACACTTATTTTGGCACACAAATGTTCTTGGAGCTTTTTATGTTTACAGTTGAACTAGTGTCACATTGAATGTTTTGACAATGTATTTATCATAAAAAAATGAAGGAAGTTTAGTTTTGGTGCTATGCAAGTAGATTATTATTATTATACCTCAAGATTGTAGCACGAAGAAAGATTTCAACTTGTTTAGCAATTCTGTACTGATTGTCCATCGAGATTCTCTGCATTAACTTGTCCTCCAGTGCATTTGTTTATCATAGATGACCAGGTTTTTGGAGGAACTTGAATGAGTTGGTGACATTGTAAAGATGTAATATTCCATAAATGACAGATTTGAAATGGCCAACTTTTCTTGCTATTTTAGAAAGGGTCACTGTAACCTTTATATGGACAACCTGCTGTTGGAAGCTTTTCGTCAGTTTCACCATCTTTCAAAATCTGTGAAAAGTGAAAAGTTTGGCTTCCAGTTAAATTGGGTCTATCAGATAAATAATGAAACTATCACCAGGTGCCAGATTAACACCAATAACTGGGGGAGGTCATGACAGTTTTGTCTAATTTTGATCAATGTTTTTCATCAGTCGCATTATTTCCAAATATAATATTCACATTAATTCCACACTGAATACGCACAGGCTTGCTGTTCTCACTCAGACATACAGTTGAAGTTAGAATTATTATCCCTCCTGAATTATTAGACGCCTTGTATATTTTTTCACCAATTTCTGTTTAATGGAAAGAAGATTTTTTTAACACCTTTCTAGACATAATAGTTTTTAATAACTAATTTCTAACAACTGATTTCTTTTATCTTTGCCATGATGACAGTATTTAATATTTGAATATTTTTCAAGATAGTAGTATTCATCTTAAAATGTATTTATTTTTTATACTTAATTTATATATATATATTTTTAGGAACGTATAACCAAAGGGAACAAAACAAACAAACAAAAATAATAATAATAATAATAAAAAAAATATATAAATATACATACATGTGGATATACACAAATACATCCATTCCACACAAGTATACACATGCGTACATTCATTCATTTTCTTTTCGGCTTAGTCCCTTTATTAATCCGGGGTCACCATAGCGGAATGAACTGCCAACTTATCCAGCACATGTTTTATGCAGCGGATAACCCATCTCTGGGAAACATCCATACACACTCAGTCACACTCATACACTATACGGACAATTTAGCCTACCCAATTCACCTATACCGCATGTCTTTGAACTGTGGGGGAAACCAGAACATCCAGAGGAAAACCCACACGAACGCAGGGAGAACATGCAAACTCCACACAGAAACGCCAACTGACCCAGCCGAGACTCGAACCAGCAACCTTCTTGCTATGAGGCGACAGCACTAGCTACTGCGCCACTGCGTCGCCCTATACGTAAATGCATACATACAAATATTAAATAAATGTTGCCAAACATATTCTCGCAATGATGCATAACTTCTAGAATTATGTATATGTTAAATTATGGATAATTATAATATATAGTATAATTACTTTGGCCTTTGTGGAGAAAGCCAGCCATTTTCTCCATCTCTTTTTGTAATCGAAGTGCATGTGTCATTTTATTTTCATTTCCTTAACTTCTGCTATTATTATAAACCATTCGTCCTTAGTTGATGGGTCTTCTTTATACCATTTCCAGGTTAAGGCTTTTTTACTTGTTGCTAATAATATCTTAAATCGATGTCTATCCTCCTTTTCAAGTTTAGTTTAGGAATATGAAGATTAAATTGATGATAGCGGAGTGTCAGAATGTATATACATGATGTGCTTCTTCTAACCCACATTTCCGCTAACAAGGATGAGAAGCCCCTGATTGTAACGATTTAATTCTTGGTGTAATAAAAAAATCGAATCAAACTTTCCACCAAAACTCACGCCACATTATTGAGCTTGTTAAAGTATGTGGGACAGCACATATTTTAACCAATTCACTGTAAAAAAAAATCCTAGATGCCTTAAATTTTTAAGCTAAATCAAATCCATCCAACTCCATTAAACTTATATTATGTTAAACTGAATTAAAACAGCTTGCGTAACTTATAAATTTAAGTTAGAACATGATTAACTAAGTTTAATGAGTTACAATGACCTTAAAATATATGCTGTCAGGACTAATTGATCATAGAATTTTTTACAGTGTTAGCCTTGATTCATAATAATGCCTACTTCCTGTCCCAGTTCAATCTTACATGGTCTGTAGAGAGTCCTCCAGAATTGCTTATTGCTCTAAATAGTTTAGAAGTAGTTTTAGTCATACGTTTCTTGTAAGTCTGAATAAAAATCTGAACAAGCTGAATATTCCAATCCTCATCCTCTTGTTCTTTTATTAAAGTCCAATTTAAAGGCGTAACTAGGTTAATTGGGCAAGTTAGGGTAATTAGGCAAATCAGTTCTGTAGACCTTTGAAAAATATACATTTCTTAAAGGGGCTAACGACACTGACCTTAAAATGGTTTTAAAAAATTAAGAACTACTTTTACTTTAGCAAAATAAAACAAATAAGACCTTATCCAGAAAAAAATTATAGGAAATACTGTGAAAAATTCCTTGCTCCATTAAACATAATTTGAGAAATATTTGAAAAAGAAAAAAATTCTCAGGAGAGCTGAGAATTTTGACTTCAGCTGTACCTGTGCTTCAATAATCCCACACGTATTCCCCAAACTTCCTCTTTTTTCTAAACCCTTTTGTATTCTGCAGTCTGAGCATCTTTGTCCTCTACGCAAGTCAATCAGCATGAGAAGTCAGGAGACACCAGACCATTGATCACATTCAGAAGAGAGAAGGAGAGATGCAACTGTCACGACCTTCATTTGTTAGTCTGTGTTTAAATGTAGAAGAGCTGCTGTCAGATTAATGTGCTCGACCACCCAGCCCGTCTTCCTCTCGCTCTTCCTTTAAATGTCTCTCTGGAGCACGTACACAAACACACACACGTGATGCATCATCAGCGAGCGTGAGTGATCTGTCTTAAAAGTAAATAAGCACAGCACTTCCGTCACCTCAGGCTGAGAGAAGACAGCGCAGAGGTCAGAAGTAACTGTCATAAATTCTGTCTCTCAAAGTGTGTGTGTGTGTGTGTGTGTGTGTGTGATTTGATAGTCCCACAGCTGCAGGGCAGTAATTCCATAGCCAGTCTCTGAGGAAAAGCTTTAAAATGCCACCCGGATAGTGTTCAATCAAACTCACTCATATACACCCACAATCCACCACTGGCCTGATGACTCAATGATACTTGAAGATGCAATGGTAATTTACCAATAAAGAATCATTTAATGTCTGTGCAGCCATATTAAGTCTGGGCTTTGTGGACATTTAGCAAATGCAGAATTAAGATCGCACACCATACAATAATCTATGTCATGATTTTGGTTGTCTTAAAATTAAGCCTGTCAAAAACAAAACAAAAAACTGATTATTATACTTTTTGGAGTATAAAGGATTTAGTTTGCATAATTTCTTAGATGCTCTTGCATATATGAAGTGTTGTTCCTCACTTAAAGGGCACCTATTTTACCCCTTTTACAAGATGTAAGATAAGCTTTTGGTGTTTGCAGAATGTGTCTGTAAAGTTTCAACTCAAAATACCCTTCAGATTATTTATTATAGCCTCCAAAATCTGCCCATTTTCTGAATACAGTGTAGCTGTTTTTGTAGTCTGTGGCTTTAAATGCACGTCTTCATCCCGCCCACCGTCCTCACGTGCATGTCTGCGTTTCCTGCATCACATTAGATAAACAGCAGTCAGTGATAGAGACAGACACGGATGAAGCACGGATAAAATAAGGTCTGTAGTCAAGTAAGCTTATTCCACGTATTTGTGGTGGAGTTTATTCAAGCCTTTCTGAAGCGATGAGTCGCACACAAATTCCGTTTGCAGTACACACAGACATATTAGCTTTTACTGACACCATGTGGCCGTCGAGATTATTGTGGTTATAATAAGAATTACATAGCGATTTTACTGTGTTTATTACAAACATGCTCTATTTTAAAAGCGTTTTAAACTTAGAAAAATCACAGAGAGTTGGAACAGTTAATTTAATCTGTGTTTTTTTTTCTGTGGACATGTGTATACATGATATTATAAAAACATGGCGCCTGCACTGCAAAAAATTATTTTCTTACTTAGGTTTTTTTTCTTGTCTAGTCCAAATATCTAAAAATTCTTAAATCAAAAATTTTCTAGACAAGCATAACATATTGTCTTGTTTTCAGAAATAATATGCCAATATTGAGTGAGTTTTTCCTTAAAACAAGCAAATAACCTGCCAGTGGGGTAAGCAAAAATAATCTTATGTCAAAAAGAAAAACAAGATTATTTTGCTCACCCTATTGGCAGATTAATTAGCTTGTTTTAAGGAAAAATTTGGCATATTATTTCTGAAAACAAGGCAGTAGCTGTGTCCCAAATTGCATACTTATGAACTATTCTACGCCATTTTGTAGTATAAATAGTGTAAGTAGTGCGTTCACACTGAAAACTATAATACGTATAAATATATATAAATATATAAAAAATAAGTGCACTTTAATTAATGATGCACTCATTCAGCCGAAAAAATGAAGTGTGGAATGATGGACACTTCACGCACTCAACGACCGCAGCTTTGCTCGTGTAGCGGAAGGGGCGGAGCTATTGGGCGCGCATGTTGGATAACATTTATTTTGGATTGTGAAAGCAAAATTCTCCTACGAGAGTGATTATAGCGCCTGCCAATGGGGAATGCGGTTAAACTCATGGCAGGTATTATTTGATAGTTTAGTGATTTATTTAACTGATTTGGCAACCGTCAAACGTCATCAGGGAACCGGTTTGAATTTCCGTTTAGTAAAAAAACATTAGTGTTCGATTTGGGTAGACACTACATACTTATACTATGCTGTTGAGTTAGTAAGTGCATAAGTACATAGTGTATAGTGTGCCATTTGAGACTAGAAAATGCAAATATTTGGACTGGAAAGAAGAGTGAAAGAAAAAGTAAGAAAAGCGTTTTTTTGCAGTCTGTCAATAAATTTTTGGGCAGAGAAAACCACACTTCTATGTTACTTTGTGGTGGGCCTCAAAATCACCGGGATTTGGGTCCTATTTTAATGCCAGAAAATTAAAAAAAGAGACTTGTTGTGTTTATATCACTCCAGTGTGACTGTGGACACTCTATACCTACACACAGTTCTGTCCAAACAGCTTCAAAATGTTGATTGATTTTTTTTATCATAGGTGCCCTTTAAAAACAGATTTTCACCTCTATCATACCTCTATTTGTATATGTGACATTGGACCACAAAACCAGCCATAAGCATCATTTTGGAAATTTGGAATATTAGAAATTAAAATTCATACATAATTTGGAAGATAAATGAATCAGATTTCCATTGTTGGATACTTTAGGCTGGGATGTTTTTTGGGTGGGATATAGCTATTTTCACTACCGGTCAAAAATTTGGGGTCAGGTTTTTTTTTTTTTATGATTATTTTATTATTATTATATTATTATTTTATTTAATAATTTAAATAAAATTATTCTGTTCATCAAGGCAGCATTTATTAAATGTAAATAAAATGATAAATTGGAAAATATTAAATACATATTTATTTAGTACTTATTGTATGTAGTTTTAAATGAAATTATTATCCCAGTCATTATTGCTTTTATTACTATTACCATTAATGATGATGATGATAATAATAATAATAATAATAATAATAATAATAATAATAATAATAATAATTATTATTATTACTATTATTATTATTAAAATTAGAGTCATTTCTGAAGGATCATGTGATTGTGAAGTCTGGACTAATGAAGCTGAAAGTGAATCTTTAAGATCACTGGAATAAATTATTAAATTAAATTATAAACTACTTTTGAACAGTTATTTTATAGTGCAATAACATTTCACAATTTTACAATTTCTACTTTATTTTTGATGAAATAAACACAGCTTTGGTGAGCAGGATAAGCTTATTTTAAAACTTTTGACCGGTAGTGTAAATATCTTTAATCTGAGGCTGCAAAATTATTAAAAAATGTATGAGTATACAGTGGGAGAAATAAGTATCGAACACGTCACTATTTTTCTCAGAAAACATATTTCTAAAGGTGGTGTAGACTTCAAATGTTCCCCCAGTGTTGGTAACAACCAAAGACATTCACAAATGCAAAGAAAACAAAACTAATTAATTTACAAATTAAGTTATGTGTAATCAAATCAAATGACACAGGGAAAAATTATTGACAGGAGCTGAAATCTCTCAGTATTTATTCAGCAACCCTCTGCCCTTTGTCATTGTAAATTAAAATCAACTGTTTAAAATCCAACATCTACATTATCAGGATGATAAAGATAAAAACAGAGTGGACATAGCAAGACAGTGAAACTCTTAAATGGTTTCAGAGAAAGAAAATCAAGCCTAGCCAATCATCTGACTTGAATCTAATAGAATGGTTTGATAGAAGAGACCTACAGAACTAGGACTGCACAATGTATCGTTTCAGCATCGACATCTCAATGTGTGCATTCACAGTTGTCAAATCTCAGAATTTGCAATGTTAAGTTGTGATATAGTCGATCAGCAATGAAGACTGTACAGTGTTATTTTACATTACATTCAATTATTAAGTTACTGTACATGAATATCTGACTACAGTAAACTCTCATGCAGCTCTACACAGAACCATCAAGATTTTTACAATTTTTTTTTGTGTTGTTGTTTTCAGCAAGCCTGGGTAGTATATATCAGAGTCATTCACTTTTATCATATGCAGTTGATCAGCTTCGTCATTCTGCAAAATGGTTTGTCTCATGCAAGTATGGTCATACAGGGTGGAATGACATGAGGGTGAGTAAATGATGTTCTTCTATTTTGGGGCTGAACTTTTAGCAGAGCCGTTGAGTGGAATGATAATGGTGGCTGACACAGGTAGTAGAGGACAGGGAATGAGAACAGGAGAGAAGTACAGGATCTTACGGATGTGTCAAAAGACTTTATGGCTCTGCAGAGCAAACATCACTGGAAAAATCATTTAATACGCTACTGTGTTGCCATGGTTACAAGCGTGTATTTATATCAACAGCTGAATTTAGGTAGAGCGAATAGTGCGCACATCATTTGTGCAGTTGTAGAAAGAAAATGCAATTAGATTTTTTTTCTGCTTGATTTAAAATAGCTACAAAATATATCCTCTCGCAGAAACTTTCAAAAATAATTTGCCTAAATAATGAAAAGACAGGATGTCATTGGCTGTTCTAATATGTAATTTAGCGGACATCCTTTAATCTTATTTCTGATTATGGAGGATTATGACCTATTTTACTGTCTGCATCAAAAAAAAAAGGAAAAAAAACAGCAATTTTCAATATATGCAAGCATATTACAAGCAAAGCATATACAGTGGGGGGAAAAGTATTCAACACATTTTTTTTTCAGTGTGGGGGGGTGTATTCTAAAAGTGCTGTTGACTTGATTGAACCAGTTTTTGGTAAAAACCCAAACAATACACACTAAATTTAACAATAAAATTATGAAAAAATTATTATAAAAAATAGAGTTAATAATGAAATAGCACAAGGAGAATGTACTGAAGGTTTTTTTTTTTTGTTTTGATGATGGCAGCTTAAAGATGCCTCTCATGTGAAAAATGAAGTAATACATTGCTCAGGTGTTTTTTTTCCCATAGACTTCAACAGAGTGTAAAAATCTTGATGGTTCTGTGGGTCTCGTCTATCAAATCTCATCTTTATTTTTTATTTTCTATTGGATTCAAGTCAGGTGATTGTCTGGGCCATTCCACAGCTCGATTTTTCTTTTTCTGAAAACATTTGAGAGTTTTCTTGGCTGTGTTTTGGATCATTGTCTTGCTGAAATGTCCACCCTTCATCTTCATCATCCTGATAATATAGATGTTGGATTGAAACTGCTGATATTCATTTACTCTGAGGAAGGGCAGATATCAACTGCTGTCTGGGCTTTCACTGCCTTTCTACATCTCCCTTTCTTCATGTGTTTAATACTTTTTTCCTGTGTCATTTAATTTGACTGCACATAACTTAATTTGTAAACTAATTATATCTGTTTTCTTTGCTTATATGGATTTCTTTGGTTGTTACCAACATCTGGTAAAAATTTTAAGCCAACAGCATCTTCAGAAATGTGTTTTCTGAGAAAAATGATGTGTTCAATACTTATTTCACCCAAGTAAAAAATCAACTGAAATAATATTTCATTGTCATTTAATGTAACATATCCATTTATATAAATAAAATTCTGACCAGTACTTAATACAGTAAAACAGTAACTGATCGTACGAAGTGTACTCTGTTGAAAATAATTGAAATCAATTGACAAATTGGTGGAAACTGTTTGAAAGATATTAAAATGAATTGAAACAGTAAATGAGAGTTTTAGGGCTGCATATATATATAGATATATAAATAGTCTTTTAATATACGATCAAATTATTCTATTTTTTAAAGTGCCCAACGAGATTTTGCAATAAAAAAAACTACTCTTAAATAGATTTTTTAATTTATGTGGTTGTCTTCTATAAATCACAGTAGAGATGTACGAATTGTCATTATTTGTTTTGTTCAGAAAAATAAAGAAATGAATAAATCTATTTAAAAAAATCACAAAATAAATCACCAAATATACAGGCACAAACTTTAGTGTACAATAAATTCTTTTTTCTTCTTTAAATTAGTTTGTTCTGCGATTAAAGACTCCGATGTGTGTGTTTTTCTGTGTCAGAGCATCTTGATCTCCAAAAGACCAATTAGGGATGAGAGTTTCGACTGTCGTTTGGTTTGTGATTGGCTAAAGTGCAGGGCAGAAGGTCACCCTGAATGCCCCGAGGAGACAGAGGACAGGGGGTCAGTCGGTAGGCAGGGGGTGTTTTTTGCCAGGAGATAAAGCGATTGACTTTGGCACTGCATGCTGGGAGAAAACAATTCAGCCTCAAATGTCCAGGGGCCAGAGACTCCTCCCCATCACACATTTCTACAACCTGCCTGAGTGCTCACAAATCCTCCCTCAGCTGATAAGATAAACATGAGAAACATGACAGAGGACTGAAAAACACAACTCGCTGTTGTCTTTCTTGACTGAATGTTTGTTTGAAATGACCCACTGAATGTTACCAATACAGAGGCTGAACTGCAGGAGAAAATGAGAGGCAAGGTTTCTTTACTGTAAACACAAAGATGAGAAATGTTAGACTTAAAACATCCCATAAGAGTGTCAGTCTGTGTTGCTAAGATAACAGGTCAATGAGAAAGTGCTGTTAGATTGAATTAGCATTAGGAAAATGGGTCAGGAGCAGTACAGATTAGCTAGAACAACACATCTGTAGCAGCTTTTGTTAATAAGAATTATTAATGGTTACACTTTACAATAAGGTTGCATCTTGATGTATTTAATAACTTGAACTAATTATAAACAATAGTTGTATAACATTTATTAGTTCAGCATTATTAAAATCCAAAATTACATGAATTAACAACGAACAACTGTATTTTCATTAATGTTAACAAACATAAGTACTGTATAAAATGTATTTATCATTGTTTGTTCATGTTAACAAATGCATTAACTAAAAAAACCTTATTGTAAAATGTTAGCTTATTAGTAATTAAGTAGCATTAAATCTTATATATGTTTGTTTTACTTTAATGTTGTTTTAATTAGAATCATTCATTCATTCATTTTCTTTTCGGCTTAGTCCCTTTATTAATCTGGGGTTGCCACAACAGAATGAACTGCCAATTCATCCAGCATATGTTTTATGCAGCAGATGCCCTTCCGGCTGCAACCCATCCATACACGCTCCTTCACACATACACTACGGACAATTTTAGCTTACCCAAAGTTGTTGGACTTGTGGGGGAAACCGGAGCTTAATTAGAATTACTATTATTAATTACAAACCCAATATTATAATTGGAAATAATCTCAATAAATTGAGAAAAATCTTAAAGTATTTAAAATGAGATTTTAACATTTTAATCATTTAATTAATTAATTTTATTTTATTGAGACCATTTAAAGACATTGAGGTTAAACTGAAGAATGAGTGATAAGTTAATAGGTGATTCTCAGATTTAAAACAATTTACAAGTAAGATTTATCTGTAAATAATATATAATTCATAATAATAAATAATCTATAGTAATTATTGTTTTAGTTTTTAAATATATTATCCATATTCCCCATCATTTAACTTCTTCATGTTAAATTCTAAGCACTTCGAGGGGGAAATCGCAAAGAAACGATCATCGTTGAAAAACACCTTTTTTTTCCCTGCCAAGCTCTTCAAAACACTTCTTCCATCCGATAACAGCCACATTTGACTACTATTGAATGTGGCTTTGCCTCCAGACTGCTGGATTTTGGTTACAACGCATGATGTGCTCGTTCAATTCCAAACTCATGGTCCCGGGGTAAGTCCAATGCATTTTTCAGTTGTTCAAAAACTCAATCATATTTGTGTCTTCTTTATCTTCATGTATATCGTAGATTCTTAAATTGTTTCTACGGGCACGTCCATCCTAGTCGACCATTCTGGCTTCCTGGTTAGCTTGGCGCTGTGTCAGGCATTTGATTAGCTTCGATGCTAATTGTAGTGCGGTCTTAGTTTCGTCAATTTATTTCTTCTGCTTCCTCCAACCTAAAATTAGTTTTTTTTCAATTCTTGTTTGATATCGCAATACTTTTCCGTATGATTATTTCTGAACTCATGAAGTTCATTAAGAATACACCGCAGATGGGTTTTAGGGCCATCTTCGCCATAATGATGTCAGAGAGCAGCTTCTGTTATCTAGACTTGTTTCTGGATTATTTTCTACTGCATTTGCCGTTGTCCTCTCCTAGTGACCCCTTTCCATCGTTGCTTTAAATATTCCCAAGATTTCACAAAATCTAATTTTTAGGGGTTATTTTACAAAAGCATCAGGGAGTTTGAAAAATTGAGCTGTCATCCTCTCAGTTGCTTAACTGGAACTCTCTTCATATTTTATTCTATCTACATTTTAACTACATCACTTTCAGTTGTAATTAAATAATAATTAAATGGCACCCTCTACCACAAAACCAGTCATATGTGTCATTTTTTTGGAAATGTTTACATCACATGAAATTTGAATCAATAAGCTTCTCATGCATGTATGGTTTGTTAGGATTTTACAATCTTCAGCTAAGACACAGCTGTTAGAATATCTGGAATCTTGGGTAAAAAAAGTAGAAAATTGCCTTTAAATCTTAAGTGCTTTTGGGGATGTTTTCATCCACTTTGGGGTGATTTTGAGTCTTAATTTGGCCACATGTAATGGAGACCAGCTGGTGGTGCTATGCAGGTAAACCTCACTCCTCTGACCTCTAAAGGTGCTGTAGCGACAGACGTTAGAGGCCATGACTGGTGGGTTACATGTGGGGGCTCGTCCGGGATGTGAGTGAGGTTTAGGGGGGTGAGTGTAACGGAGGTCAGCTAGCGAAGTGTTATGCAAGTAAACCTCACTCCCCTGATCTCTAAAGGTGCTCTAGTGACAGATGCTAGAGGCCATGGTCTTTAGCCTCCTTGCTAGAGCAACCAACTTCCATGCAAAGAATCACCTGTTCAATCTTAGCTCAGACCGCCCTGGGTGCAGTACGACCGGTGGGTTACACACAACTTTCTCTGTGTTTCAGCAAATGGACTTTTAGTGACAAATCTTATTACATAATCAAAGGTATTCAAATCAAATGTACCACCCTTTTATGATGTTGGTGGCTATTTTTGCCCCATTGACTTCCATCATTCAATTAACGACTTTGACTTCAATTAACATTTTTTGGTTACGAAGCTATGACACCATATAATTATGCTTTCTTAATTGTTGATAGTTTTGCCTGTTTGGAGGAGGTACAATTTGGAATTTTTACTGAAAAACCACCAACAAACAATGCATAATTATATGGTGTTATGGCTTTGCAATCAAAAAATGTTATAATTGAAGCCAATGAGGCAAAAAGAACAACATAATGAAACATAATGACAAAAGTAGTACATTTGAACCTTAAACAGAGTTAAAGTTGTCCAAATGTATTTAACAATCCTAACCCTAACCAAAAAAAATATATTCATGCAACGAAAGACTGGGTTTGTCATCCAGGGTCACAAATAAATTGACCATTGACTGTAAAGCTACAAGTTGCCGCAGGTAACTTGAATATCTCTGTAAATGACAAATAATCTACAATTAGTTTGGATTTGAATTATGCTGTTTTTTTATTTGATCTCTAATTAAAAGGGTTTAATGCTATAATCTAACACTAGTTACACATTATCAGCCTTTCATAAAGGCACTGCTGGATTTGGACATGCATTTGATTTAAAGATACTTAAAATAGACCTTTAGGCTGTGGAAAGATGTGCAATGAAAGAATTAACCAGCATTTGTACTCAACAACCTGAGAGCGTATTTCGGTCAATAATGAAATTCAGCTACTGAGCTCTGCACACCGGACTAGCTCTTTAGCATATATTGACATATTGAGTTTATGCGAACTGGTGTAATCTGACCTCACTTCCTGCCCCAGTACAAACAGTCAGTGACCGCTGGAGTGACCTTGCTCTCACACAACTGACCACCGGACGACAAACAGAGCTCAGGGGTGAAGAGGTCAAGAGTTCATTAAGAGACCCTTGAATACATTTGAGTCCGTTTCTGTTTTGGTTTTTCTTCTATACTGAGCATCTCAAAGTGTGTATCTCTGTGTGTGCTGTAAGATTCTGTTGGTATGATAACCTTGGATTAAAATATCATGATTTTACAGTATCACGGTATTGTGATTAATGCTCTAAAATCTGTTCTTTTCCCCCTATTGAACACTATTTCATTTTAAATATTTCAGAACAGTAAACATGGCTAAATAATTTAAATTAATCATTGATTTCTACTATCTTTATTAGTTTCACCAAGAGATTGAAAAGTTGAAAAGGCATCTTTGCATATCTTTCGTTTCATTGGATATAAAGTAATCCACTGCACTGTTCAGGTCTATGCAGCATGCTTGGATGTTGATTTATAAGCAATTTTGTTTTTCAGATGTTTGCTGAATCATTGGTTGACCCCTACGCTCATGCTTTTGATGTGGAGGGTCCTTTTCTGCTGGAGATTTTTTTCCCCCCTAAAAAAGTAAATTAAATAGTCATAAAAAAAATATAAAACCTTATATGTAGGATGGGTATAACAGAAAATCTTCGAGGTTTTAAAACCTTTCCAAATTTTACAAACCGTGATAATTCTTGAAACCAGTTATCGTCCCATGCCTAGTGTGTGTTTGTGTGTGTATACAGTATAAACCTGATAATCAACACTTCTAAACTTAACATAGATAATGTGATTTTTGGCAGTTTCATTCATTCATTTATTTTCTTACGGCTTAAGGCTGATTTGTACTTCTGCGTCAAGCGTACGCATATGCTACGGCGCGGCCTACGCGTGGACGCATAGCCCTCGCCGTGGCTGTCGGCGTCGTTGACGAGCACCTCTCCAAAAATGTAACTACACGTCGCGTAGCGCAAGCTCTGTGATTGGTCGACTTTGTAGCGTTGACGAATGTGGGCGGTACTGAGAGCCGCGCGAGCCCGATGGAGCGATTGTTTACAAGTGTGGAGTGTCGTGAGGGAGCTCCAGAGGAAAAGTTTTGTTTTATGTTTACCTTTTGGTTAAAGTTGTTGCACGTCCGCCGGTTCCTGCCTTAAAATGAGCAAGTTTGATCCACCTGTACATTAAGGAAGCGTTCAGAAAAAACAAAACACCAGCGAAGAAACTCGACACACAGGAACATACACACCTCACTGCCAACTAGCGTTTCGGAAGTGTTATTGCAACACAACAGAAACACCGTGCAGAAGTATAAATGCACAGCTATGCGCTTTACATGCGCTGTGGGTCACGCCGATCACATGACGCAGAAGTATAAATCAGGCTTTAGTCTCGTATATCAGGGGTCGCCACAGCGGAATGAACCACTAACTATTCCGGCATATGTTTTACAAACCATTTTACGTTGCGTTTTACTCAACCCAGTGCTAGGGAACACCAGTACACTCTCACATTCACCCACACACACACACTCGTACACGTATACGGCCAATTTAGTTGGACTATGTTTTAGTTTTAAAATGGCGTTTTAGAATTAAAACGATCAATGTCTCCACTGGCGTTTCACCAGCCATTTCTGAACAGCTCTCCATCCACACTACACCGCTGAAAATGCACATGACAGCACACACACTCTGGCATGAGCTGCAGTGTATGAGCACATCTGAGCTACCCAGGTGAGAGCAGCACAGGTCGGACAGTTCATCAATGATCTTCCGCTGGATTTCCTTTCACTAGTTGTTAAACCTAATATTTAACTCATCTTGTCTCTGTCTAATAGTCTTTTGAATCTATTACTTGTTCTTAGGTAGCGTGTTTTGGCTGAACGCAGGAATAGGCTAAGTTAGTATATTAATTTATGTAACCACGTACACTGATTCTGCACATTTGACTGATTGCTTGCATTTATTTCCTACATTTTACAAACTTATTGCACGTTACACTTTTATAACCATTATTGATTATTAAAACTGAAAGACAAAGTATGTTTCATATTTTTCAATGAAAATGAATGGAGGCAGTTATGTTAAAGTCTCCATGCATATACAAATAAGCATACAGCGAAGATGACGTCATATAAATATGTAGCTACACGATGCCTCAACATTTTTAGTGTCTGTTAAGTTAATACCAAAATGAAAATAGACAGTTCCTTATATCATCTTTTCATTTTATTGTTAAGATAACGTAGCCAGGGTGATGCGAATGACGTTATGAAGTACACTGTTTTTATCCAACGTGTCCTCAGGAGTTTGTTTTCCATATCAAAATTGCAAAGTTTGAACTTAAAGAAAGGATGCTAGACTGAACTTTGTGTAGGCTACTTAATATTGATAAAAAAGCTCCAATCAGATAGGCGAATGTCTGCAGCCATGCCTCCGTTTTTAGATGTCTCAATTTCCCCCATCCACATTGACACCAAGCAGCATTTTAAAACAAAAACGGCTTCTCCAGTGCCGCCTTTCCCAGTTTCACTTACACATATTAATGTTTATATGTCCATTCTTTTATTTTATCTCTCAAAATGAATTATTTTTAACTACAATTTAGTTAAATGAAATTATTTGTGTATATATATGGACTTATTTTGCATGAGTATATCTATGGCAATAACCAAAAATACATTGTATTTGGTCAAAAAATGTATAAAATTTGGCATTAAAAAAATGTATAGAGTATTAAGTGAATGTTCAATGAAGAGATTGTGTACTTTTTCTATTGTAAATATATCAAAACTATTTGATTATTAGTATACATTGCTAAGAACTTCAATTGGGCAACTTTAAAGGCAATTTTGTCAGTATGCAGATTTTTAAAAAATTATTACTATTTAAATTATTTTGAAGGGAGTTTCACCTTTAATTGATAGGAGAGAATGTGTGGGGAGCAGAGAGAGAGGAGAAATTGGCATAGGACCTTGAGGTGGGAATTTGGATTTCTTTTTAACTTTCTGATTTGAGATTTTTAATAGTTGTGCCCCAGCCAAATATTGTGAAATTCAGATTTTTAATAGTTGTGCCCCAGCCAAATATTGTAAAATTCAAGCAATACATAAATAGAAAGCTTATCTGTTTCAAAGACTTATTGACATATAAACAGTGCAGTGAGCTAGACTAAATACTCTCATTGTATGCATGTACATATGGCTCTGAAATAGATCTACGAGCATTTTGTTTTAAAATGTTACTGAAAACACTTTTTAGAACCCTACCCTTAAATTATTTATTTTGACTATTTACAACCCTTTTTTTCTAGACAATCCCCAAATCCCTCAATTAGCACAGTAGCAGTAGGAACCAGAATCAGTTTATTGTTCCACAGAATGATTCGTTAAGGATTCCATCAATGGCTGTTTTCGTCATTTGCAAAACAATGCAGACTGACTCCCCATGAACAGCCTGTTGTGGTTCACAGCATGTGTATGGGCAGGTGGGGTCACTGGGCATCGGTGCGCTGACCTCTTTTAACCTGATGTTTAATCTGAGTTGAACAAACAAGACTAGGGTTAATTTCTGTTTGCTCCACTGTAAAGGAAAATTGAAGTTAATTGACTTAAGTGTGTTTATGCCACTTGTGTGCGTACAGATGAAGTTGCACTTACCTGCAACACTTCCGATTTCTTATAGCATCTTGACAAGAAGCTGTTTTTCTTTAGCACTATATTCAAATCAGTCTTAAGGCTGTGTTTACACTGGCATCTAGGTGTTGATTAAAGCTAACTCTAGTGTGATTCCTCTGTAAGTGCAGTTTACTTGCATTCATATGTGAATGTGAACTCCTTATGTAAATTGTCAAAATATTTCTCAAATGATGTTTAACAGAGCAAGGAAATTTTCACAGTATTTCCTATAATATTTTTTCTTGTGGAGAAAGTGTTATTTGCTTTATTTCGGCTAGAATAAAAGCAGTTTTTTTTTATTTTTATTGAATGAATTTTAGGTCAAAATTATTAGCTCAACCTCTTAAGCAATATTTTTTTGATTGTCTACAGAACAAATCACTGTTATACAATGGCTTGCCTAATTAACATAATTAAGTCTTTAAATTGCACTTTAAGCCGAATACTAGGGTCTTGAAATCTTTAGTAAAATTATGTCATCATGGCAAAGATAAAATAAATCAGTTATTAGAAATTACTTATAAAACTATTATGTTTAGAAATTTGTTGAAAAAAAAAAAATTCAGGAGGCCTAATAATTCTGACTTCAACTGTACATTGAAATCATTTAATCTGGTTCACAGTATTTTTTGGGGGGATATTTGGAGTTTTAATGCAAAATATATGCCAGTGATGCTGACCAACTAGGTTGTGAACTTATCTAACAGATCTGCATTGTAATAATCAGTATAGATTGGCTGAATGAAGTCTAGGCCTGCTTTCAAACAAACTATGGACCAGTTTGGTTCATTGATTTAACACACTAACAAACAGAAATTTATTGCGATGTATTTAAGTAATGTATATAATTTTTGTATGTAAATTTTTTTAATGTCCATTTCAATGAAACATTAATCTTTTAAAGTTGATGTGTGAAACTTAATTCACTAAGCATTTTTTGATGTGTTTGTCAATTACTATAAAACAAGGACTTTTTTTTTATTCTGTCAAACAAAAAATAAAGAGTTCAGATGCAAAAACCTCTCATGCCTTCTGAAATATTCTTCCAAAATGAGCATTTCTTTCATGTCTAAGTTCAGTAATTTTGAATTTGTCAAATAAAACGTTATTTTCATTGCCTTTAACATGAAGTAACTCAATATAAACATAAGAGGCTGAGAAAAATATGGTCACACTTTATTTTGATGGTCCGTTACATTGCATCCACATGTCAACTAATTCTCGTTAGATTATATGTAGACTGTTAGGTTGGGGTTAGGGTTAGTGTAAGCTGACATGTACTTGCAATGTTTCTTATAGTTAGTCAAATATTTGTTAAAGGAACAGTATCAGCAGATATTAAGCAGACAGTCTACTAATACTCAAATGGACCATCAAAATTGTGTTACCAAAAATAAGCATTGTTGAAGAAAACTCCAGATGGCACTTAAAGGTTTTTGCATCTGAACTCTTCAAATGTTGTGTTGATGCTTTTTAAAACAATATAGGAACACACGAGAGCATTAGGCTTGTATTTTTTTAAATTAGGCACATTTTCCTCATTATTAAATGTATCTGAAATAGTCTGTCATGAAAAAAGGTTTTTACTAAAGCCACCATTTCATGTTTATATTAACTAATAAAAGCAGCAAAGAGTAAGAGTAAAAAAACAAACAAAAATCAAAACAAATCAGCACAGAATTACATCAGTAAATGCAGTTAATCTATAAATGCTGTGAGCAAAAAAAAAATGCTTCTAAGTAAACATCATTTTGAGTGTTGATACATTTAATTGGAGGGATATTTTTCTCCTTTTAAAACTAATCATCCGTGCAGTTTGACAGTTTTTTGTTTGTGCTAGTATTTTTGATAGTTTTGATATGCCCGTTTGTTGATATTGTTCATCCTTATTTAATTTACACTGTGTTGTTGTTAGGGAAGCAGACGGACGAACAAGGTGAGTAGATGAATAACGGTGTTTATTTACAACAGTGAGCAAACAAAAGGAGAACTGATGATAAGTGACTGGATTTTGGTTGTGTTAAGGATCCTTTGAGGCAGGTTGGATGACAGACACCGAGGGAGACCGAATGCACACACCAGAGGGCTTGAGGGGAAGACAGACTGACGATAAACACAAGGCAGACAGGATACCGGGAACACTGGACAGACTAGGAGAAACAGAGAGTGGGTAAGTACAATATTTCTGAGATCGAGGGTTAGTGATTACCAGGAGGTGTTCACTCAGAGTCCGCTTCGTAGGAACGAGACCGGACCATGAGTGAAGTGAAGGTGTGTGCTTATATAGTGTGTCTGAGTGATTGGGTGCAGCTGTGCGTGGTTAATACTCAGGTGAAGGTGATCGTTGCGTGATGCTGGTGGAAGAGCCTGGCCAATCCGTGACATTACCCCCCTCCCCAGGGCCCGCTCCTGAGGGCCTAAACCTCCGACGCCGTGGTGGTCTACCACGTCCACGAGGTGCTGGGAACTCAGGGTGATTGGAGTGGAACTCCTCCATAAGTGCGGGATCCAATATATCTGATCTGGGGACCCAAGACCTTTCCTCTGGACCATATCCCTCCCAGTCGACAAGGTACTCCAGATGACCACCACGACGTCGGGACCGCAGGATGTCCTTGACCTTATAGATGGACCCTTCTTCCAACATCAGTGGGGGAGGAGGTTCCTCTTCATGGCCAGGCTCTGTGGAGGGAATCAGAGGGTCGTGAAAGGGGTTTGAGGAGTGACACGTGGAATGTGGGGTGGATTCTGTATTGTGGTGGTAACTGTAACTTAAACGTGACGGGGTTGACCTGTTCCAGGATGGTGAAGGGACCAACAAATCTGGGACTTAGTTTTCGGGAGGGCAGTCGCAAGCGGATATCTCGGGTGGAGAGCCAGACTTTCTGCCCTGGAGTATAGATGGGACCTGGAATCCTCCTTTTATCTGATACCTCCTTTGCTCTGCGTACTGCCCTCTGGAGATGGTGATGAGCGTCGTCCCAGACCCTCTCGCTCTCCCGGAACCAGTAATCCACTGCGGGGACATCAGATGGTTCGCCATCCCAGGGAAAGAGTGGAGGTTGAAATCCTAGGATGCACTGGAATGGCGTAAGTCCGGTGGTAGGTTGCCGCAGGGAATTCTGGGCATATTCCGCCCAGCCCAGAAACTGGCTCCAGGAGTTTTGATGACCGTGACAGAAGGTCCTGAGGAACCGCCCCACTTCCTGAATTTTCCTCTCGGTCTGGCCGTTGGTCTGTGGGTGGTAGCCAGACGAGAGGCTTACGGTCACACCTAGGAGTCTGAAGAAGGCTTTCCATAGTCTGGAGATGAATTGGGGTCCTCGGTCCGAGACTATATCTTCTGGTACTCCAAAATTTCGAAAGACATGGTTGAACAGGTTTTCGGCGGTCTCTAGGGCTGTGGGCAGACCCTTCAACGGAATTAAACGACAGAACTTAGAAAATCGATCCACAATGACTAAAATACAAGTATTACCTTCGGATGATGGGAGATCTGTCATGAAGTCAACTCCTAGGTGTGACCAGGGGCGGTTCGGGATGGGCAAGGGATGGAGTTTACCTGCAGGCAGATGGCGAGGACTCTTTGACATAGCGCATTCCCTACAGCCTTGGACGTATCTCCTCACATCCCTCGCCATGTTCGCCCACCAAAAGCGTTGGGAAAGCAACGAGAGGGTGTTGTTGGCCCCGGGATGCCCTGTGCCCAAAGATGTATGGCTGGAATGAATAAGATCTACCCGTTGGTTTTCAGGGATGAAGCGTCGATTGGGGGGACAGCCCGGCGGAATCCTCGAGTCTGGAGTGGCGACGACTGTAGGAGCGGACCAGGTGATGGGACAAACAGAAATTTGTTCTGGGAGGATCTTGGCTGGTGTTTCTATGATTTCCGGCTGATCATAAATTCTGGAAAGGGCGTCTGCTCGGACGTTCTTTGATCCTGGTCGGTAAGAGATTGAGAATTAAAATCTGGAGAAGAACAAGGACCACCGGGCCTGACGAGGACAGAGTCTTTTAGCTTCTTTGAGGTACTGTAGATTTTTATGGTCAGTAATCACCTGGAATGGATGTTTGGCTCCCTCCAGCCAGTGTCGCCATTCCTCTAGAGCGAGCTTGATCGCTAGTAGTTCTCGATTCCCGATGTCATAGTTCCTTTCCGCCGGGCTGAGTTTCCTGGAGAAATAGGCGCATGGATGGAGTAATGCTGGTGTACCGTGGTATTGAGACAGAATGGCTCCCACTCCAGTGGTCGACGCATCCACTTCTACCACGAAAGGTAGGTCAGGATCAGGGTGAGTCAGGAGTGGAGCTTGAGTGAAGGATTGTTTGAGATTGTGGAAGGCTGCGGCGGCTTCGGGAGGCCAGGAGAGTTTCTTGGGTTGTTTTCGGAGTAGGTTGGTCAGCGGAGCGGTGATGAGACTGTAGTTGTGGATGAAACGTCGATAGAAATTGGCAAATCCTAGAAATCGTTGGAGTTCTTTAATGGTTGTGGGTTCTGGCCAGGAGACAACGGAGGTGACCTTCCCCTCGTCCATGCGAACCCCATTTTGGTCGATGATGTACCCTAGGAACTGAACAGATGGTAAGTGGAATGAGCATTTCTCTGCCTTGAGGTACAATTGGTGCTCTCTGAGGGTTTGTAGGACCTCCGCAACGTGGTGGCGATGTTCAGCCTCACTCCGGGAGTAAATCAGGATATCATCAATGTAGACTATGACTGAGAGGTGGAGGAACTCCCGGAGGACTTCATGGATGAAGTTTTGGAATACGGAGGGGGCGTTGACCAGACCATAGGGCATGACCAGGTACTCATAGTGCCCTGTAGGGGTCACAAACGCCGTCTTCCATTCGTCCCCCTCGCGTATTCTTACCAGATTGTAAGCGCTGCGGAGGTCCAACTTAGTGAATATCTTTGCTGATCTGAGTTGTTCCAGGGCCACAGGGACGAGAGTAAGCGGATATCTGAATTTGATTGTACCTTGATTCAGGACTCGATAGTCTATACAAGGCCGCAACCCTCCATCCTTCTTGGCCACGAAGAAGAAACTTGAGGCCGCGGGTGACGTGGACTGACGAATATACCCCTGACTCAGAGCCTCATGAATATACTCCTCCATGGCCTTAGTTTCCGGAAGGGACAACGGGTAGATCCTACCTTTGGGCATAGGAGCATCCGGAAGCAGGTCTATTGCGCAGTCCCATGGCCGATGTGGAGGTAGCTGGGAAGCTCTCTTGGGGCAAAATACGTCCTCGTATGCGGAGTAGATTTTCGGGATGTGGATGGATCGTTTATCGACTGGACTTTCGACAGACGTGACGTAGACGGTAAGGGGTCTCTGAAGTTGAACGGGTAGGTCGGGAAAACAACTGGATCTGCAGTCTTCACCCCATCTCTTTATTTCTCCTGTGCCCCAAGAGAGGATGGGATCGTGCTTCACCAGCCACGGGCGCCCTAGGATGATATCCATAGATGCACCCTCCAGAACCAGAAATTGAATCTCCTCTTTGTGGAGCAATCCCACTTGGAGATTGATAGGTTCACATTTACGATGGATACGTGCCTGGGAATGGATATTGTTGGTTATGGGTTGAATCTGGTAGACGTGCGTCGAGGCTTCGGTGTTAAGCTGGAGGTGGCGACAGAGGGCGTATGAGATAAAATTTCCAGCTGACCCGGAGTCGATGAGGGCCGTGACTGAAACAGATACAGAAGGGGTAGTTAACTGGACATTGGTGGTGAGAGGATGCTTTTTTTCAATGGGAGAACTGAACACACTCACCAAGGGACGTGCTGGACGAATGGGACAGTCCAGTCTGACATGTCCTTCGGCTCCACAGTACATACACAGACCCCGGGTCAGCCTCCTCTGTCGCTCCGCGATCGTGAGTCTACCAGATTCTACGATCATTGGTTCTGGTTCTGGAGGGACGGCTGGCTCTGGCGAACGGAGGAGTGCTTGGGGTACTGGCGGAAGATCATGCTGGTAGACCCTCAGACGATCAGAACAGCGGAGAGATTGTTGAATGAATTTCTCCAACCCCATGGTATCGTCGAGGGCTGCCAGTTGTAATCGGAGGCTGGGCTCCAATCCGAGCCGGTAGGTGGTGAGGAGAGATCGCTCATTCCATCCACTAGCAGCAGCCAGAGTGCGGAATCGGAGCGCATAATCCTGAGTGGACATGGCTCCCTGTTTGAGATGGTATAACTGTTCTCCGGCTGCTACTTCTGCATCTGCGCGACCAAAAACCTCCTTAAAATATTTGGTGAACATTTGAATGGAGCTTGTTACCGGCCCAGACTGTTGCCAGATGGTTTCTGCCCACCGAAGAGCCGATCCAGAGAGAAGGGAGATGATGAACGCAATTTTGGACCGATCTGTGGGATATAACTCAGGTTGCATGGTAAATACCAGAGAACATTGTAACAGAAAACCATTGCACTCCTCCGCCCCGCCAGAGTAGGGCGCTGGTCGAGCCATGGGACTGGATGAGTGGGTGGACGGTGAAGAAGTGCTCGGTGCTGGTGGTGCTTCAGGAAGTGGAGCAGATGGTGACAAGACTCTCTTCAGCGAGTCCACCAACTCCTGAATGGGATCGTGAGTGCTCATGCTGTTGATTGTAGAAGGTCCGGTCTTCTGTTAGGGAAGCAGACGGACAAACAAGGTGAGTAGATGAATAACGGTGTTTATTTACAACAGTGAGCACACAAGGAGAACTGATGATAAGTGACTGGATTTTGGTTGTGTTAAGGATCCTTTGAGGCAGGTTGGATGACAGACACCGAGGGAGACCGAATGCACACACCAGAGGGCTTGAGGGGAAGACAGACTGACGATAAACACAAGGCAGACAGGATACCGGGAACACTGGACAGACTAGGAGAAACAGAGAGTAGGTAAGTACAATATTTCTGAGATCGAGGGTTAGTGATTACCAGGAGGTGTTCACTCAGAGTCCGCTTCGTAGGAACGAGACCGGACCATGAGTGAAGTGAAGGTGTGTGCTTATATAGTGTGTCTGAGTGATTGGGTGCAGCTGTGCGTGGTTAATACTCAGGTGAAGGTGATCGTTGCGTGATGCTGGTGGAAGAGCCTGGCCAATCCGTGACAGTTGTTTTTGTTTGAATTTTGTTGCCGTCTTTCCCCCCTTGTGTTACCATTCCTTCCCTACCCTCGTGTTTGTCATTGAGGTTAGAAAGGCTGGTAGGTAGGTAAGTCACATGGCATACATCTCATCAAATAGATTTACAACTGTCTAGATGTGTTTTTGGTTAAGTTGTTAGTGTAGATTAGGTAGGATGTATTTTTCATATCTTTTGTTTACCACATTAGATTAGAGGGGATTGTTTTTGGATATTAGTAAGACTGTTTTTGTTTTGATTAGTTCTTTTCTTAAGCAGCACCCATAGCCAGTCTTTCTAAAAATTTCGTTGTTTATTGTTTCTAAAATTGTAAATATTAACTCACTCACTGTTTCACCATAACCCCTTGTAAATAAATCACTATTATTTGTACACAAGTTATCGTCCGTCCTTGGTTTGGAGCATAATTTTATTTTGAGTTTCTGTTTTAAACTAAATCCTCAGTCCAAGTGTGCAACTCCATTCCCCTACACTTCTCAGGGGTTGTAACACATGCAAAAAAAAAAAAAAATGCCCCTCCCATGTTTACTGAAGCTGTGGATAAATGTATAGCAAATAATTTTAAGTTTGTTGCACACACCAATCACTTCATAATACTTCAATGTGTTGTCAGGAGCTATGGATATTTATTTAGTTTTGCATATGCTTTTTTTTTAATTTTAAAAAAGATGCTTACTACTCACTTAGTATTAATCTGAAATAAATCAGCATGGACCACCGCTTCAGCCAATAGTCTTCTTTAATGCTTTATTGGAAAAACTTGGACGGGCCAAACTAAAACAAGAAATCTGAACTGATCTAAAGCAAGACCATACAATGACAATAGCATAAAAGTGATGCCTAAAAGATTATTAGACATTTGGGTGCTTTCTGAATTCTGAGGGCGAGTAATTTAGCAATATATTTTCATTTTTTGGGGTGAACAATCCATTAATTAATTGATTTAATTAAAATGAAAATTAAATTTTGATTTCATGTTCCATAAAAAAACAAATAAATAAAATAAAAAAGAGCATCACCTCGAGAAAATGATCTCTAAAGAGATGGATAGAGTTTGTTCTTCCTGCTGATGAATCTTCCGTAATGTTGCAACTCTAAAGCCTTTTCTAATTGTCTCTAATAGCAAGCTCCAGAATTTGTCCTTTGAATTAATCTCCCGCTAATGAAAAAGTCACGGCCTGATCTAACGACGCATAAGTCACGGAATTACCAGAGGCATTAAATAAGCATCTTTAAGACAGTTAAAAAGTGATTAGCTGTATTTACAAGTGACATGGAGGAGAGAGGTGGGAAAAACACTGCAATGAAGCTAGCTACTGTATGCTTGCTTTTACTGAGATTAAGTTCTTAATAATATCGGTTACGTCACTTAAAAAAAAGATCTGTTTCTGTCAGCCCTATCAACAAACAGATGATTGAACTAGAAGTGTACAACAGATAATTACTTTGTCTTTCAGTAAAACAGTGCACTAAAGTTTCACCTAGCATGAAACACAACAGTTTAATCTCTCATCAATATAGAAAGAACATTTTTGTTATTATGTACACTCCCAGGTGACGCGGTGGCGCAGTAGGTAGTGCTGTCGCCTCACAGCAAGAAAAATTCTGGTTTCCCCCAGAGTCCAAAGACATGCAGTACAGGTGAATTGGGTAGACTAAATTGTCCGCAGTGTATGTGTGTGAATGAGTGTGTATGGATGTTTCCCAGAGATGGGTTGCAGCTGAAAGGGCATCCGCTGTGTCAGTACAGTATATGACATCATGTGATAGCATAGCGTCCATTAAATGCACATTCAGAATCATGCAGGAAGTATTAGGCATACTTTTTACTTCTGATTTACTTCTCGCTTACTGTTTTTCGAATACTATGAATTCGGACATACTCTGTTCTACTCTGACATACGGTTTTTATACTATATGCTATGCTATATTTACTATATAGTAGGGAAGTATGCGATTTCAGACACAGCCATTGACTTAGATCATATTTTTTTCCTACTATGGATGTTAATGGCTACAGCTTTACAAAATTGTTCAAAATATCTTCTTTTTATATATATATATATATATATATATATATATATATATATATATATATATATATATATATATATATATATATATATATATATATATATATATATATATTTATGTATATATATGTATATATATTTATGTATATATATATATTTATGTATATATATGTATATGTATGTATGTATGTATATATATATATATGTGTGTGTGTGTGTGTGTGTGTTTGTGGAATTTGGTAAGCAAAACTATTACGCTGTCAAATACATCTCTGCGCAGACATGCTCACAAATGCAATTTTTGTTATTATGCAATTATCTCACTCAAAAACTCGACAGTCATAATGATTTGAGTCTTGTGGTGAAAATGGTGGGGTTTTGAAGAGACCGCGTGTGCCAGCACTTCACCAGAGCAGTGTTCATGTTCTCTACGCTGCCAGCACAAGACCATTGGATCATCTGGTATTTAAGCTGTTTTGTAAAGCAATTATCCTGTCAGTCCCTTCAGAGCTCTAAAAGAAAAGCTCCATTTAGTTGACAAAGCCGTGTTTATGTGGCAGAACAATGACCGCAAAGAGATGTGTGTGTGTGTGTGTTCATATGATTATAAGTGCATTTTCATGCTCTGTAAATTAATGCTCCTTGCTTAATTTTTGTATAAATACAAAATATTATATTTATAAATGTGCATATATAATATTTATTTAATGTGTCATTATGGATAAGGTTAAGTCAGTAGCTACCACAACAACTACAACCACAACAACAACAACATTGTTATTATTATTATTATTATTATTATTATTATTATTATTATTATTATTATTATTATTATTATTATTATTATTATTACAAATAATAATAACAACAATAACAACAATAATAATAACAACAATAACATAATAATAATAATAATAATATAATTTGATTGTTTGTAGTGATATTTTATATGAGATTTGCAAATACAGTTGAAGTCAGAATTATTAGCCCCTCTTTGAATTGTTTTTTTCTTTTACCCAAATGATGTTTAACAGAGTACGCCAGATTTCAAGCTCACGTTTGGATTTACTAATGATGAAATGAATGTGAGAATGTGCGTTGGTCCACACCAGCTTCATGTCTGGTGTATGTGCATTTCTTGTGTGTGTTTGTTTTATTTCCATTGGTAACTCCTAGAAGCAATTGTGTTAAATTGCACACTGCAAAGTATCTTTGAGCCGTGCAGTGGTATCATCCGCATGTCTAGCAGGTACATAAGGTTTCCATACCATGCAGTTGACCAGCCAAACATTAAAGTGCAATTTGCAGTGATCGCTGGTTTTCCCAATGTAATCGGAGCGATCAATTGCACACACATTGCTATAAAGATGCTATCTGAAGATGAATTTGCTTGCGTGATGCGCAAATGCGCTTAACATAATGCACACACACTTATTTATAATTCTTACTTGTCTTCCTCGTGATGAAGAGTAAGCAAAATCTGTTATGTAGTGGGCAGTGGTGTAGCGCAAAATGCGGGGGCCCCCCTGCACGGATTAGACTGGTAGTGGGGGAAAAACGAAGAATGAGTTCATCAGACGCTGGATTCGAAGCAGGTTCATGATCGATCATGTCAAAACATGGTGCCATACGCTTTACGAGCTATGCCACTCACGCTGCTCTTTGCAACTCTCTTTAGTTATGTTGTCTCTGTCAATCAAATGGTGATGGGCGTAAATTACTCAGCTAGCTCATTCCAATGAGGTGTGCTATTTGCACTTAGCCTAAATAGACACTACAAAATTTGACACCTTTACATCGGACCATTTCTTTTTTAATTCACTCACAGTGCGATGTTCAGAGCCCACTGCGTTAACCGCGTCAGCTAAACTCTCACACTCTATTTTTTTTCTTTTGTTATTAATTCTGGAGGACAAACTAGCAAATAACACAGTTTTTCTCCGGTCTATCTAATAGGAGCACCTCCAATTCACATTCTGTTTCTCCTTTTGCTTCTCTTTTGCCATTGCTTTTTTATTTGGTTTTGCCAAAGTAGAGTATTTATTAAGGAGAGGAGGCAGGGAGGGGTTTTGCGCTCGTGCACGTGCGCTCAGTTTAACGTTAATTTGGATGTACAAAAAGAATATGCATAGGATTCCACGTAATCAGTGTTTCATACATCAGAATTTTTTACTGCGTTATGCACATTTACGGCTTTGTGCGTACGCAATGTTTTAGTATGCATTCAACGCAAGTCTTCGTACTTGAATCCCCTGAACTTTTGTCTATTCAGACTGCAATCTTTTCATCCTAAAGGAAGTTTTCAGCCTAGTTGCATGGCTTCCAGCAAACCACCAAGTGGCTTAATTTGATTTGATTTGATTTGATTTATTTTCGAACAGAAACATCATACATAAAATATCTTTTAACAAAATATACATTTCAACATGGTCGAAAATGGAGCGGGATGAAGCACAAGCTTATTTCCCCACCTCTTTACCACACACATCATTTGTCTATTGCTTATTTCTTCTTTTACTTATCTCTTCTTTTTACATGAGACCTATTATATCCTTTTGGCTTCAACAAATTATATGTTTAAATCCATTTGTACATTTACATTTTGTAACACAGAAAAAATACATAACATACATAAAAAAAAAAAAATAAAATAAAAAATACGTAGTACTGCAAATAGCCATTAATTAAAATTTCATCATACCTTTCTCATTTCATCCTTTTTCAATCACCTTCATCATTATATTCCTTTAATAATATACATTTGTACAACTTTTTAAATTGATTAATATTCTGACATTGTTTGATAATCTGTTCTAGACTGTTCCATAATTTCACATCACATACAGACATACACAAACTTTTTAAAGTTGTCCGTGTTTTCAACCTCCTAAAATTTAGTTCTTCTCTCGGATTATATTCCCCTTGTCTTTCTTCAAAAAACTTCTGTATGCATTTCTGAAGTAATTTATTCCTAGCTTTAAACCTAAATTGTGCTGTTTTAAATTTAGCCAAATCATTGAACTTGAGTATTTGCAATTTAAAAAATAAACAATTCGTATGCTCCAAATACCCCACATTTTACATCAGTCTAATTACTTTTTTCTGTGTTGTACATAAGGATTGTAAATTAGATTCATATGTATTCCCCCAAATTTTAACACAGTAACTCATATATGACAACAAAAGTGCGTTATATAATACATACATTGGTTTATTGTCCAGGATAAATCTTTCTTTTGCGGTTTCCAACTAATTTTATGATCCAATACAACACCAAGAAACTTAATTGCATGAACTCTTTCTATAACTTCATTATCAATTTGTAAATCTATATTATGACTACTTTTTAATTTCCCAAATAACATACCCTTTGACTTACTTATATTTAATGACAATTTGTTTACGTCAAAACACAATTTCAATTTATTATTTTGTTTTAATCAACTTCATCAGTTTTGGTAAATTATCCCCAGAGTAAAAAATACTTGTATCATCTGCATATAAAATGAACTTAAACAACTCTGATATCTTACACATATCATTAATATAAATAATAAACAATATTGGACCTAGATCTTGGACCTAATGCCAATTTTATTTTTAGCCACAATCCCAGAGGTAAATCTGTGTTAGAAAGTGTTATAACTGTTGTTGTTGTCTGGACTGTTTCTGCCATTTCAGCCAAACACCGATTTATGTTACAGCTGGTCCCTTGGTCAGTTCTCTGACAATTTGCCCTCTTGTCTCGCTCCTTGTGTTGTCAGAAAGGCCAAACATTTTGTGTGTTCTGTCATTTCACTTCCATTCAAAGACCTTTCTTCACTTTACAACATCTTGGAGTTTCCCAGACAGCTCCTTAGTCTTCATGAAAGTCTGCATGACTGCTTTGATATTCTTCTGTAGAAATTAGATAGCATGCATCTTTTTATGGCTTGCTCTGTATTATAGGGGCTGTTTACACCTGGTCACTTCATAGACTTTCATTAATCAGATAGCTGATTTATGAAAATGATGCCATTTACTAGGGTTGCACTGACATGATAATTCTGATAATTCAAAATGAAAAAATTAAAATTATGAAATAATATAAACGTATAAGACTTTTTAAATTTAACCCAATATTTGAGCCTGTTGATTAAAAAAAAAGCTAATACAATAACAACATTTGTGACCCAGGACCACAAAATCAATCATGTGTTGCATAAGTATGTTTATCGATAGCCAAAAATATGTATGGGTGAAAAGTATAGATTTTTATTTTATGGCAAAATCATTAAAATATTAAGGAAGGTCATGTTCCATGAAGATATTTTGGGTTGTAAATATTCCCAATTTTTGATTATTAATATGTCAAATTCATTTAGATAGCTTTAATATACAGTTGAAGTCAGAATTATTATCCCCGTTAATTTTTCTTTTTTTTCTTTTTTAAATATTTCCCAAATTATGTTTAACAGAGCAAGAACATTTCTACAGTATGTCTGATCATATTTTTTCTTCTGGAGAAAGTCTTATTTGTTTCATCTCGGCTAGAATAAAAGCTGTTTTACATTTTTTATGAACCATTTTAAGGTCAAAATTATTAGCCTCTTTAAGCTATTTTTTTTCCGACTGTCTACAGAACAAACCATCGTTATACAGTAACTTGCCTAGTTACCCTATCCTGCCTAGTTAACCTAATTAACCTAGTTAAGCCTTTAAATGTCACTTTAAGCTGTATAGAAGTGTCTTGAAAAATGTCTAGTAAAATATTATTTACTGTCATCATGGCAAAGATAAAATAAATCAGTTATTAGAAATGAGTTATTAAAACTATTATGTTTATACATGTGTTGAAGAAATCTTCTCTCCGTTAAACAGAAATTGGAGAAAAAAAATAAACGGGGGCTGATAATTCTGACTTCAACTGTAGCTGTAGATTTAGTTTTATCTCTGGCAAATATTGTCCAGTCCTAACTATCCATACGCAATGAAAAGCTTATTTATTCATATTTAATGCCATTTAATTTAATGAGAAATATGGCTGGGTTTGTGATCCAGGGTAACATCTTATTGATAGTGAATGAGTCAAAGGCACAGCATAACCCTTTTTTATCTTGTATTTATATTTTTTATCTTATATTTATCTTTTATCTTATATTTTTGATGGTTGGTGTATCCGTACCATTTACATTTAGCCACATAACTGAGTCTCAACTGAGGGTTGGTCGATAGATGATGCTACACTGAAAAAAATTATTTAAAGATGATTCCTTGGATTTACTCAATTTTTTTTACATTGAGTGGTTGTAAACAATTTATTTGGGTTGAATTTAAACAAACAAATTAAGTTGAATTTTCTTAAATTTAATTTGTTTGTTTAAATTCAACACAAATAAATTGTTTGCAACAGTTTTGCAGACATCATTTTTTTCAGTGTATTGTCCATTGCCAATGGCCAATAAACATCACGATGCTGAGCCGGCATTGTGATCCTCCACCCCGCCCCCATCGCAGCAGCAACCGGCTCGCGAAAAATACACACGGCCCCATATACACTAAAATGTCTTAGTTTTAAAATGACATTTTAGAACGAAAATGTTCACGTCCACACTTTCGTTTCACCTAGCAATCCTGATAAGCCCTCCTTCCACACTACACCTCTGAAAATGCACATCTGCAGCGTATGCGTGTGTCTGAGCTCCAGCAGTCCGCGGGAGCTTTAAGCACAAAATCCCAAAGAGCAGTGCACGTCGGACAGTTTATCAAGGATGTACCACTGGATCGCTTCTCACTATAGTTGTTAACGTGATATTTAATTAATCGTGTCTCTATCTTATGACTCTTCTGTCTTTTGAATCTATCAGGTAACTTGTCGCAGCATCAGTACACTGCTTCAATCTTTTGCTTTTACGCTTGTACTTAGTAATTTTAGTGAAAACCTCAGATACTGTTGGTTGGTTCCTGTTGGTTTGCACCTTTTTTTACCAACCAAGTTTGTTGACGCCATTATAACAACACAGATCACTCTGCCTACTCATGCCAGAGTTGCGCGTAAACAGTAATTGACGGGGTAATTTGTGTGTAACTTATCTTTATTTATTTAGGATTTGGTTAAGGGTAAAACAAAGACCATGTGGATCAGGTAGTGAAAGTGGTAGGCTACAAATAATTAATTCGTTATGAATGAATAAATTATTCAGAAATATATAATTCACTGCTGCCAACCACAACAATGCCATCGTTCATCGCAATGTTTCACTTTAGACATCGTGCTAAATCAATGCTAAATTAGTTGACACCACCCAACCCTATAGTCTCCACTAAATGAATATGATTCAGATCTTCAAATCCTGTTTTATATGCAAATTTAACTAGTTGTGTTGACTAAAGAGTCAGATATACCACTCCATTTTATTTATAAGTTACAAGTGTGTGCTGCGTCTCAGTAGGTAATGCTGCCATGATGGCTTCTGATATAAATTTAACAATTTAATTGAATCATTTCATGTAAAAAAAATTAAAAAATAATCATTAAAATAAAACAAAACAAAACAAACATCTAAGACTATCATCTGTGGCATTTTGTTGATTTTACATTTGTTGCGTTTGTGCTTGTGTCTGTCGGTTATATAGCCCACAACACACGTGCTTTCACATTTAAAACATTTTTTTGGTAGGAGTAAAATTTACGTATGTGGTTTTAACAACCAGATGACTTTTAGACCAAGAACACATTTCTTAGCACCACTTTGATGTACAAAAAACAGCAACTTATTATTTCTTTGCAGGAATGTGTTGCCATAGGCCTGTATTTTTAATCAGCCAACTTTGTTGCTATATCAACAGTGCGTAAAGAGGAAAAAATGTGTCAAGAAAGATCAAGTTCATTAAAACATAGTAAGGGTCCAGTTTCACACACAGTAGCTTTATTGACATTATTCTTTTTCCACTTATCTTGTATTTTTAGAAAGACCAAACAAACATTTTAAAAAGGGAATTTTTGATTCACACCACATTTAACATAGCCAGAGTGAAAAAAAGGTTATGTTCTGTTGACATAAGACTGCACTTGTACCAGGCGTTTGTAATGTTAATGTTAAAAATAGGAAATTAATTTGAACCCCAAGTACATTTACACAAACTTGAGAAAACTAAACAGTGTTAGTTTGTGACTCGCTTTTGTCTAATGGTGTTGCTGGTGTTTCAGCTATAAACAGAAAAACACAAATGTGTGAAAAAGACTGGAGGTTATTAAGCTAGTGGTTACAATTTCCTTATCTTTATCTTATCTTTTATGTTTTTATCTTAGACTAGTTTGTTGTGGCAGTGAATGTCTGACTGGACTAGACTGTAGCTGGTGTGTGGTGAGCGCACTGGCGCCATTGTTCTGAGACTGCCATCGCATCATCCAAGTGGATGCTAGATGATGGTGTGGAGAGACCCCCCTCATGATTGTGAAGCGCTTTGAGTGCATGGCCATACACAATAAATGTGCTATATAAATACACATTACAATACATTTACATTTACATTTGACTGACTGTAGCTCAATGCCACTGTTGTGTTAATGGATTGATTTGCTGCAACTGAAGATTTTCAAGGTCAACATTTTAGCAGATTTCCTATGTTTTAATGATGATCCAATTGAATTTTTTGCTTACTATATATAAGTAATAGATGATGTCCTTGCAAGAAAGTGAAATGTTTATTTTAATCATTAAACACATTAGCAAGACATTCTCTGCTGTTGTTGATAGATTTGTATTAACACCAGTATTAACATTTGTACTAACAGCAACAAAGCCTGATTTCAATGATCTTCTACATAAAAGCGACGGCACGCGATAGAAGGAATATTTTCCATATTCTTACTAACACCTGAAATTTATATTTTAGAAACAGCTTCTATTTCTTGCAGCTGAACAGCAGGAAAACCTGACAATGATAACCTCAGGGACAATTCATGTGCTTTATTCGGTGTTAAATGCTAATAATGTGAGTTTGAATACCATTTTACATGGCATTTCTTTCCATACTACTGAAAGCAACAACAAATAGTTTACCTCAGATCTTGAAAATAAAATAAACCGTTTGAAATTGAACTTTAGAACTGTTACTCCATATACAGTTAAGCCAACATAAATCAGTTATTCAGCATGTACATTTGATAATGTTAAAGAGGTTAAATATTAGGCTTGGGCGGTAATATGGTAATGTGGTATACTGCGGGATCTAAAAATAGCAACTGTGTCAGTTTCAATACCGTTATGCCGTCATAAAAAACAATGCATATTGGAGACAAGTATTAAATATTAAATATTATTTATTTAATGCCTAAAATGCGTATGCGTGATTGTCATCATGGGACAGTGTATAGGAGAGAAAGAGAGAGAGGTGAATAAGATGGCGAGTCATGCACCAAGTGACCTGGTCTCGAAAAAGAACCCAGGTTTCGACCGAACGAGAAGGGAGACGTGGTAAATATGAACTAGAGGTCTGCATTCCTGCTGCTGTTCTGTGGGAGCCGCGGGTGCCCACCAGATTTCTTGCGGTACGGGAATAAATTTCCGAATAACTTTCGATAACTTTGGTGTAATTTAAACGGGAGCGGGCTGTCTAACAATATCGCTCCCGAGTGAGTGTGTGTGTGTGTGTGTGTGTGTGTGTGTGTGTATGTGTGTGAAAGAGAGAAAGCGTTATGCTGTGCATCGCTGGCTTGGTGCTGTCTATGTGTGTGTGTGTATGCGTGTGAATGAGAGAGATCTCTAATACGAACAAGACAAACAGGTGACGGCGAACCTAACGTCGCATGTACGGTATTCAGTTTTTGAATGGTTTAGGCACAAGCAAACAGTTTGGTGACGCTGTCTGAGCCTTACATCATAATTTCTTTTTTTTATGCACAGGAATACCGTATACCAAGTTAAAATAAGGAGGAGGTTTGATGGTATTAAAATTTGGATACCGCCCAAGCCTATTAATTAGACTGTAAACCTTACCATTTCGTTGGAGTGCAGTAAGTGGACTATTCTGTGCTTTTTAATGGCTTTATGATTTCTGTTGTGTTGCTTCAAATCAAGCAGCAAAATTCCTTCAAATCTCATCATGTAGGGTGCTGTTAGGACAGGTGTTACAATGTAACCTGCTCACGTAATGTTTACATTTGTAATATTTATATCGAATTGATTACCACCTCATGTGGAACTCTGAATCTGCGTCTCATTTTGGAGGCTTCCACTATCCACCGGAGGTCGCATTTTTGGCAGCGGACACATGCTCTGAGAGCCTTCATGACTGAATGAATCACTCCAAGGCAACCCAGGGTACTGAAATTTAATTGGCTAAACTGGAGGGTTAAACGACCAAAACGAAGACGGATGTTCCAGCACGTAACTCACATTTTCAAAGCAGAATATCTGACTTTAGCATTGTTTTTTTAAGCTAAACAAGAGTGTTCACTTAGCATGTTTCTTAAATATGTGCAAACACATCATGGTATTTTTATGATTTAGAAGAGTCAAAAACTTACAGCACCTTTAGTAATATCCTTATAATTGTTGGGCGAACTGATTTTATAAATAATAAATCATGAGAAAGTATTTTCTAGTGGTTTTTTAGCTGTGTATCCAGCTCATAGCACCCTTAGGATTTTTCAGTTCTGTCCCAAAATCCATAAAAATCCACTCATGGTGTTGGCTCCTTTGTACAGTTTTCTTTAGATGAGAACAGCTTTACTTTTACAACTGCTAAAACTTTTGCTGCGTTTTCACAGCACACACTCACGTTTCACTTCCACAAAGAACTTTTTGTTCCTTAGTTCTTTAGAAATCAACTTAGAAACCAACATCAGACACATTATATGGAGGTGCAGATGAAGCACTTGTAGAAATATGAACTGGAGAAATTGTGATAGAAGTACAAATGGAAATTCACCCGCTTTTAAGGTGAAAGGGCAATTTCCTTTTTGAAAGTTTTTAGCATGAAAAAAGTTAGAGATTTCAATCATGCCATCGTTCAAGAAGATTGGTCTTTTAGCTGTTCATCTGTTTCCTTGAAGGAAAAATACCTTTGCTGAGATGTTCAAGGTGGTATTTGAGAATGTTTCCAATACACTGATGTTGAATTACAAGCTATTCAGATCAATGACACATTCAGTATAGCCTAGAATTGCAAACACTGAATGGTAGGTTTATTTAAGTAGGCTTTATGTTAAAGTTGACATGAAATGGTCTCTAAATGTTCAGTGAGATTGATCTTCCTGTGACTGATTTAACAGTGCATATGTTTGTGTTTTTATTTGTTTTGACCATGTCATTTTCATAAGGTGTACCTGAGGTGCTCATTGCCAGTTTATCCTGTTGTTCGGCTGCTGGAAATAGAAGCCAGTTCTACAATATAAATAGCAGGTGTTGCTTAGGACAAAAACTCCTTTTAATATGGAAAACATTTCTTCTATCGCGTGCCATTGCTTTTATTTAGAACACAGTTTAAATCATCTTTGCATCAGCTCTTGCGTGTGTTTTCAACTGGAGTGCAATACCTAGTTTAATCACTGGGTGTCAAACTTACATACTGCGACTTTAAAAAAGTCAGTAAACCCATTGTTTTAAATGTTATAATTATGCACATAGTTTGTTTACTTAATAAATTAAAAGGCTATGAGTTTACTCTCTTTTTTAAGTAAGGTTAACTAGTCGCTTTTGCAGTGTAGTTGCTCAGTCAGATTTTGTGATTTTGACACAACATGTCAGCCGTTCATACAGAACATGGCCATTCAGAATGCATTGTTCCATTCCAATGTGTTACTTTTGAATTGTTTTTCAATCTAAGCATGCTAGATGGATGGCCGTCTTTTTAAGCACCATGCACATGAGTGCCACATTTTTAGTTGGTGTGTCAAGTTAAAAGAATTTCAACTTCTAAACATAAGCATTGCTCATCAATGTCAGTCCCAAAGCAGTGGACCAATCAAAGAAACTAAGAGGTAGGCATGCACTGAAAGCTTTTGTTTATAGTAGCAAGTTGACATGATGACGACATTTTATTCGATGCCAATATTGAGGCACTTAAAAAAAACATTACCAAGCAGTACGTCTTGTGTTTTTTCTTCAATTTCTTAGTGAATGGCCATTTTTTGTGCATTTCAGACACAATCAGATGTGGAGAAATCAGCAGTGAAATGTCCCACTTCTGATCTCATGCTATTGAATCAATCGCTCAACACATTCACATTTTCATAGTCTGATTTATTGTGGCTAAAAGAAAAGAAAATGCTAGCTGTCCTTTGAATACAGCTGTAATGACCTGTCTGACAGAATATTTGTGTATTTCTTTCTGCAAATACTTTGTTGACTTCTAAAGAGCTAAAAAATCTTAAGTCATTCAGCTCTTATCAATAACTTGATCACCCAGTAAAATGTAACACTGTTCTGGTGATACTAATGGGTCCTCTCCTATCATTTCAAACATTTAACTAGAATGTAGTTGTAGAAACTAACTAAAATGTAGTTGTGTGAGATTATCATTGGAATTTGCAGCCAATGTCTTAAAAATAGATAAAAATAACTCTTAAGCAGTTTTACTGAAATATGAATAAAGCACTGACCAAAGACTGTCCAAAATGTTTTTTTGTTTTGTTTTGTTTTGTGTTTTGTTTTGTTTTGCTCCTGAAAATGACAATGTGAAAACCAGGAATTATGGTTCAGATACTTAAAAGGTTTTATGTATGTGCAAGCATCTTCTTTAACTATATCAGAGTGATCAAAATCTTTGGGCAAAGTATGTTCAGACCTACCTAGATTTGCAATTTGGAAGCGATTTTGTACTATTAAGAAACAGCAAGGAGGAAATACACCTTTAACGGTGATAATAGAGCGCACAGTGAGTGAGTAAAGCTGAATAACCAGCTGATTGGACGGTGATTGGTTTTATAGTAGGTAAGACCACCGGCTGCTCAAGTCCCAGCCACAGTAGTACTTAGAGAACTCAACTTAAACAGAAATGACTGGTCCAATGAATATTGCCACTATTCTTTGATGTGATCAATTGGTTGTCCATTATTGCCATAACATGAATGATGGCATACCATATAATTCAGTTATTAATCAAATGGCTATATTTTAAGTCTACATTTTCAAATAATATGGTAAAAGTTGGTACTGGTTTTGACTAAACTAAAAATCTCAATTATTTTCCACCAATAGTTCCAGGTAGCTCTAGGTGTTTTATAGTAGTTCAGTAGACTGAAAAATTACATTTTGAACCAATAATGCTGTAATTTGTTAAAACTAAGATTTTTAGTTTTTCTCAAAGTATAATTATCTTCGGTTAGAATTATACCAATAATTGAATCTAAATCAAAAATATTTATTGTGGTCAAAAAAAAAAAGCACCTGGAGGAAACCCAGACGAACAGGGGGAGAACATGCAAACTCCACACAGAAATGCCAACTGAATCAGCTAAGACTTGAACCAGTGAACTTCTCGCTGTGAAGCTAACCACTGAGCTAGTCTGTTTGAGAAATTTTGGTACAGGGTGTATCAGTGTCTAATTTGGAGACACTTAGAATGCTGAGGAGTTTTGTTAATGCTGTAGCTGATATGCATAAGAGATTAGCGCGAGCACTAAGGGCAGACTGCTCTTTTGAACTCTTTATCCTGCTGATAAAGCTTGTTATAATCCTCTAACGCAATCGCAGAGCCTTTCAGCCTCAGCAGACCTATGAAGACACACACAAACTCCTGTAACAATGGCAGGATTAATGCAGTGCAAGACTGAAAACTAAAAAAACCCTTAAATCTAAAACAGTATGTCTGCTGTGGTTTTTGGCTATTTGAAACTTAAAGACTTGCGCATAAAGCTCAGCGTTCTGTAACTGAAACCTTGTTTCTAAATGATATTAAAGAGTTATGGGTGGGGCCTGTATAAAGTGACATCATGTGTACAAGTCCCGCCCCTACTGTCATTAGCATAGAACCTGCCCATTGTGAGTTGTAAACAGTTCTTCATTCATTGACTTGATGCTGGAGCAGCTGTAGTGACAAGAATGTCTCTTAAGCATTATATGTAGGTCCTAGGAATGTTGCGCTGAGGAGTAAATTTCTTTGTTGATACAAGTCTGGATAGTTAACATATGCTGTTTTACCCCCAACAACTCCTGCTTACAAAGTTTGCACTCTGTACAAAGCTCTGGTGTCGAGTTATTTAGACTTTCACACTTTTCATACACATTTTTGTCTTTTTCTGTTAGGAAATCTCACTTTTTTGATTGGTTTTCACTGAAAGTAGTGAAAATTCCCATCACTGTGTAAGTTTTAGTTTCGTTTAGGTTTTATAGCTACTTTTATTGAAACTTTTGGTAGTATTTGACAAATTTTTTACCATAGAATTAAATATTTGCTGAAATTTGTATTTGTTCTAAGCATATATTTTATTATGCATTTTTATCATAATTTTAAGCTTAATCATTAAATAAGTTTTCTGTTAACTAGTAATATATTTTAATATTTATATCTCTACACACAAAAACACACACATATATGTAAAATTTAAGTCACAATTATTAGCCCACCTGAATTATTACATAATAATTTAGATTATAGAACAAATTTTTAATAACAGATTTCTGTTCCATTTTCATAGCCATTTTGCGATAGTGCAACTCGCTGCAGGTAGACCAACCAGACTCCAGGAAACAAATAGTGAGTGACGTCAAGACATACTCACAGAAAAGCAACAGCCACAACAATTATGACGGTTTGTTCTGTAGGAAATCAAAAAGATAGGTATTACATAAGGGGGCTAATTATATTGACCTTAAAATGGTTGCAAAAACATACAACCGTTTTTATTCTATCTGAAATAAAGCAAAAACGAGTTTCTTCAGAAGAAAAAATATTGTCAGAAATACTGTGAAAAAGTCTTTGCTGTTACACATCATTCAGGAAATATTTGAAAAATAAAAAAAAATCACAGGAGGGTTAATAATTTTGACTTCAATTAAATGTGTATACAAGCAGAAGTTTACATACACTGTATCAAAAGGCACATAAGCATTTTTTTAAAAGTGGCTAAACTTTTTCTCTTTTTGGTAAGTCAAGAATACCAAAATTGTTTATATTTGCTTAATACCAGAACAATGAGAGAAAGATTTTCTTTTTTGAGAATTATTATTATTTTTTTATTTCTTGAAAGTTAAAAGTTTACATTACTATTGCATTAACATTAATATACATTATACATTAATATTACTATGCCTCTGAAAAAGCTAGGATGATGGTGTCAAGGATTTGGAAGATTCTGATTGGTTAACTGACAACATTTGAGTTAATTGGGGGCACACCTGTCAATTAGTATTAAAGGCAACCCTCAAATACACTTTCTTGTGTGACAACATGGGAAAATCTAAAGAAATCAGCCAAGACATCAGGAAGAGAATTGTGGACCCTCCACAAGCATCGTTCTTGTTTGGGTACAATTTCCAGATGCCTGTAGGTGCCGCGTTCATTAGTTTAAACAATTATAAGCAAGTATAAACAGCATGGGAATGTCCAGCTGTCATAGCGCTCAGGAAGGAGAAGAATTCTGTGTCCCAGAGATGAAAATGCTATAGTGCGAATTGCGTGTCTCAAACCCAGAACAAAACCAAAAGATCTTGTCAAGATGCTGGCTGAAGCTGGTAAGAGAGTTTCATTATCCACCGTAAAATGAGTACTGTAAAACATGAGCTGAAAGGACACTCAGCAAGAAAGAAGCCATTGCTCCAAAAGCACCATACAAAAGCCAGATTACAATTTGCAAAATCACACAGGGAATATCACAATGATTTTTGGAGACATGTCCTGTGGTCTGATGAAACTAAAATTGAACTGTTTGGCCATAATGTTCACCATTACATTTGGAGGAAAAAGGGGGAAGCTTACAAGCCTGTAACCTCCATCCCAACTGTGAAGTATGGGGGTGGCAGCATCATGTTGTGGGATTGTTTTGCTGCAGGTGGGACTCGTGCACTTCACAGAATAGATGGCATCACGAGGAAAGAATATTATGAACACTCTCAGAAATAAAGGTACAAGAGCTATCACTGCAGCGGTACCTTTTTAAAAGCTACACATTTGTACCTAAAGAGTCCATAGTAATACCTCAAGAGTACATATTAGTACCTAAAAGCATACTGCTAAATCAGTTAAAAAGTGGCTTAAGGACAACAAAGTAAATGTTTTGGAGTGGCCATCACAAAGCCCTGATCTCAATCCTATAGAAAATTTGTGGGCAGAGCTGAAAAAGCATGTGCGAGCAAGGCAGCCTACAGATCTCAAGCAAAATATTTCAAGAAGCTTGTGTAAGGATAGCTAAAATGTTTGACCCAAGTTATACAGTTTAAAGGCAATGCTACAAAATGCCAAGGAAATGTATGTAAACTTTTGACTGTAGCTTTCAGCTACTACGCCCCTCGCTGCTGGAATCAGCTTCCAGAAATGATCAGATGTGCTCCAACATTAGGTACATTCAAATCAAGACTGAAAACACATCTGTTTAGCTGTGCCTTTACTGAATGAGCACTGTGCTACGTCCGACAGATCGAACTACTATGTTTTTCTCTTCTTTTTAATTCTTTTATAACACATTTTATCTGCTTTTATTCTTATTTATTTTATTTTATTTTTATTTTTTTTACCATTTTTATTATTTGTTTTTATTTTTCTTATACTTGTTTCTTTTATTCCTGTTTATGTAAAGCACTTTGATTTGCCATTGTGTATGAAATGTGCTATATAAATAAACTTGCCTTGCCTTGTCTAGTAAGTCATACAAATTCTTTCATTCTCGCATTTAGCAAATATAAATGATTTTGGTAATCCTAACTCACCTAAAAGAGAAAAAGTTTAGTATGATTTAACATCTGACATTTAAAAAATTGGTTCCTTTTTATAGACCATTTCAATGTGGTCATGTCATTGGCCCATGAACATTTCCAATCAAAACTTATTTCGTACTGTAGAGGCAATTCAGTCATATTTTAATGTAAAAACAACTATCATAACATTATTTATCAACATGTGGCTTATTTTGGATTCTCGGAAGCTGTAGAAATTAAAAATGTGAAACAGGAAATACGTTGGGACCATTTGTTTACATCCCTCATAATGGTCTATAGAGTGTATGTAAACTTCTAGTTTCAACTGTAACTGTATATATACTGTGTACATTATACAATTACATTACCATTGAATAGTTTGCCATTGCAAAAACTGTTATTAAATCCAAAATGTTTAATTTTTTCTACTTCATGTATAACTAGAAATGAAACATTCTGCCACTCTGTTAGAGTTTGCAATAAAACATCTGTGTTGTTCATCTCAAAAACCAGCGAATTCATCTCTGCCAATAGAAATGTGAGATATGACACAGTTAAGTGCTCCAGTGTGATGCACAGCCCGCCTTCAACACTTGCCACCAATCACTGCATCCATCAGTCTCCCTCTCAATCAATCCATCTATCAACGTCTAGCCACTCCCCCACACATCATTTACAGTTCATTTGACCATTTATCACTTTATCTGCTGCTTGTGGTGTTTCATCTCTCCTTCATTTCATTCCTCCCTTAGCCTCAATCTGTCATGGACAAGACAGCGATAAGATCTTTTCCCTCCATACCACTCGGCTTAATGAGTTCTATATGATTCTGTATGGCTGCTTGGATCATGCACATACTTTCTGGTGAATCTTGTTTGACGATGTGTAGTGCTTGGCTGGGTGAAAGCCATTGTATAGGGGTGTTTTGTATGTGGATGCATTGCAGTGCAGATGTGTTCTGATTGGCTTTTAGTGCATGTTGCTCTGCAGTTGCTAGGGTGTTCTGGATGGTTTTGAGGATGTTACTTTGGTGTTCTGGGTGTGTGCTCAACCAGGTCGAAGAAACAGTAATACAAAATGCTTTTTGAGCAAATCAGCATATTATATGATACTACTACTACTACTAATAATAATAAAACATATTTTCTGAATAATCACAATACACTGATAACTGGAATATTAACTGCAAAATCATCATCAATTGTTGAACTGCTTTAAAAGTTAAACAATTATTTAATGGTATTGGTGGTGAGTTAAAAAAAACTAAATAAAGATCACACATATTTTCAGTTATTCTTCATTTTTGATCATATTGAGCCTCAAACTTTTACCATTGGGTCAAATATATACCATATGGCCAAGACTATAGTTAAACCAGCCCCTAAAAACATTAGAACACTTCATCTTTGTATTTTTACAGTAATTATCCAGCCGGTCAGCGAGCAGCTTCATAATGAGAAAACCAGAAAAGCAGTGCGTGAGACTGTGAATGAATCTGACAGAAGAGGAGGTGAGCATCTTCCTCTGATGTCCTGAATCTTTCCTTAAGCACACCTCTGCTACTGGAGGCTTCAAAACGTCAAAAAATACCTCTTCCTTCTGTCTTTCTGCATGAATTTCATTCCACCTCATTCAAACGGCTGCGGACAGCTCTAATGAGGCCTTTCTCTCTTTGCTGTCGTCCTCAGACACACACACAGCTGTCACATTATCATGCATTTCACCCTCCTAAACGTTACATCAAACAAATGACATAAAAGACCTCACAGCGGAACTGAAATTGCCTGACAACAAGTTTTAGTAAGGGGCAGACAATATGAGAGCTCTTATGAATCATTATTTTCTATAACTGGCCATTTATATCTTTAATGTCAAATATGACACATCCCTCACCTTGTTTTGCATAGGGGGAAATATGTGTTTTAATCTTAGAGTGCGGTTTTCACCGAAGCTGTTATTTTTGTGTCTGGGTAATTTGACAAACTGGAGAGAGTACACGCTCTGACAGATTAAAAACTCTCCAAAGTGTCTCAGACGGGACGACTTTATCTCCAGCGCTGGATTGAAATGAAATGGATTCAACATGAGGCGAATGGAATACAGTAGAACAAAATATCCATGTATGCTCTGAAAAAAAAATCCTTCCTTGAAAACCTTCAGAACCCTGGAAATCTAAAAACTACAAATCACTGCGCAAAGCTTTATCTTTTTCCTGCACACTTTCCTTTAAAACAGATTCTTTCCATAAACCGCATGCTTCACTAAACCTACAGACATTCCAGAGTCTTTTTTATCTTTTATATCCTTACTGTTTTGTGGAGCAGAGAAATTGGCATTTATTATATCTACGTTTTGTATATGCGCTTCTTTAAGAGAATGGAAAGACTATGCAAAGGAAGGTGTTTTGTGTCAGTGATTTGAATTTCATTATTCTCTTATATACTTCCCTGGCAGTCTTGTGCGTGTGGTGTGCAAATAAGTATATGGATAAAAAAGAAGAATCTGTGCTCAAGTAAATTATCTTGCCTCCTCCACACGTCGCTGCATATTATTTGTTTCTTTATCTTTTGTTGTATTCATTTATGCCCTGATCCTCAGCTGTTGTAAGTTTGTATATTACAGTGTATAGCAGCAACTCAATGCATTTAGGCATGCAGACATGGTAAAGACGATCTTCAAATCGAGCATCAGAATGGGGAAGAAAGGTTATTTAAGTGACTTTGAAAGTGGCATGGTTGTTGGTGCCAAACGGCTGGTATTTCAGAAACTGCTGATCAACTAGGATTTTCATGCACAATCGCTAGGGAAGGGTCAGAAAAAGAGAAAATATCCAGTGAGCGGCAGTTCTGTGGGCGCAAATGACTTGTTGATACCAGTGGTCAGAGGAGAATGGCTAGACTGGTTTGAGCTGATAGAAAGGCAACAGTAACTCAAATATTCAATTGTTACAACTGAACTATGCAGAAGAGCATTTCTGAACACACATGTCGAACCTTGAGGCGGATGGGCTACAGCAGCAGAAGACCACACCGGGTGTCACTCCTGTCAGCTAAGAACAGGACTCTGAGATTACAGTTCGAACAGGCTCACCAAAATTGGAAAAACGTCTGGTCTGATGAGTCTTAATTTCTGCTGTGACATTCGGATGGTAGGGTCAGATTTTGGTGTCAACAACATGAAAGCATGGATCCATTTTGCCTTGTATTACCAGTTCAGGCTGGTGGTGGTAGTGTAATAGTGTGGGGGATATTTTCTTGGCACACTTTGTACCAACTGAGCATTGTGTCAATGTCACAGCCTAGCTGAGCATTGTTGCTGACCATGTCCATCCCTTAATGACCCCAGTGTACCCATCTTCTGATGGCATCTTCCAGCAGGATAATGCACCATGTCATAAACTGCAAATCATCTCAGACTGGTTTCTTAACAATGACAATGAGTTTACTGTACTCAAATGGCCTCCACAGTCACTAGATCTCAATCCAATTAAGCACCTTTGGGATGTGGTGGAAGGGGAGATTCGCATCATGGATGTGCAGCCGGCAAATCTGCAGCAACTGCGTGATGCTATCGTGTGATGGACCAAAATCTCTGAGAAATATTTACAGTATCTTGTTGAATCTATGCCACGAATGATTAAGGCAGTTCTAAAGGCAAAAGGGAGGCCCAACCTGATACTAGTAAGGTGTACCTAATATAGTGGCCGGTGAGTGTATATTAATGTATGGAATTAGTTCAGGTTAAAAACATTTAGGTCAGATTTACTGATTTGTTAAAGTCCCTTCAATCCTCCCACCTCACCCCCCTGATAAAACAATATTACATTTTGTAAGAATTTAAATTTACATATGTGGTAAGCAGGAAGGTCATTGATTCGAGTCCTGACTTGGTGGGTTGGCATTTCTGTGTGGAGTTTGCATGCTCTCCCTGTGTTTGCGTTGGCTTCCTTCACAGTCTAAAGACATGGTACAACAAGTGAATCGGGGAGCCGATTCAAATGTTATCACTTGATTGAATGGGCATTATTAGTGGTTATTAGCTGATAGATATGGGCCAGTAGGAGCCTTCTGCAAAAAAAACCCCAAAAACTTTTACAAAAAAAACAAACAAACAAAAAAAAAAACCCCTAAACCCAACCGTCAGAGTAATGTAAAAACAGATCTAAATCTGGAGTCTTTTTTAATAGTATATTAACCATGTGGATGGATGATAACAGCCCCCTGAGCCTACTAGTATCTATCAGTTGATAACCACTGATAACGCCCATTCAATCAAGTGATAACATTCGAAGCGGGTGAATTGGGTAAACTAAAATTAGCCGAAGTGTTGGAGTATGTGTGTGTGACTGTGAGAGTGAATGTGTGTTTCCCAGTAATGGGTTGTGGCTGAAAGGGCATTCGCTGCGTAAAACATACGGAATAGTTGGCGGTTCATTCCTGTTACGGTCCAAAACCCAAAACTGGCTTGAATAATAACAACATCAAGCATTGAGCCGAACATATGAAAGGACACAGACGCTTGAATTAATAAATTGACGTCCCGTCGATAAAGCTTTAATTTCCACAAATCAAATGTTTCCAAAAGAGACAACAACACATTGACAAAAATCATGTAGACACGTAGTGCAGCTAAGAAAAACAGGTCCCTGACTATAACTGTTTTAAATGGACAGATCTTACCTACAACTCCCGTGAAAGGAATAAAAACAGTCTTCCGGGCCGCTGCTTTCCTTCGCTAAACTAAATAAATACCAAATGTGACTATGAAAAATAATCCACTACCTGCTATGAAAAACAAACAAAGTATCAAAATAAACAAACTAGATAACACATTTTGAAAACTAAAGAATTAAAAAGTTAACAGGGACAAAACTCTGAAGAGAGCGGCATGTAAATGGATCCTGGCATGCGCAGAGCACCGCCAGCCAGACCGCCTGAGCACAAGCCACCAAGAGCTGAGAGAGAGAGTGAGCAAGAGACTGAGCCGCCATTGCCGTCTGGCTTATATACTGGGAATCCCTAGTGACGAAAAACTCCACCTACAACTCAAATAAGCGTAACATTCATAAACAAGTGAATGAATAAAATAAACACAGACCCGCGTAACAATTCCGCTGTGGTGACCCCTGATAATGAAGTGACTAAACCGATGGAAAATGAATGAATGAATGATTTTAACAACCAGATGCATTTAGATCTGTCCAGTTTAAATTTGGAATACATCACAAACCACCTCCAGAAGTGGTTTGAGAGTTTAGATTCATGTCCGTCTTAGCTAGGCGATCAAAAATAAAAGCCTGAAGTCACCAGGTGTAAAAAGCTACTTAGTGTCTCGTCTTTGAAAGTACTGTGAGTTTACTAATGAGGATTTAAAAATGCAACATGCACCAAACATCTCACCCAATTTTGTACTGAGAATGCTTGATAATTGTGCTGTCATCACAACAAAGATATTAGCCTTGGGATATTAATTAAAATTAATTAACGTCTTATCATGAAATTGTTTCAGGTTCAATGCTATTATAATTTTCTATAAATGTTTATTTTATCATAATAATTAAAATAATAACAAATAATGGCAATTCAGTGTTTTTCTTTTTTGGCAGAGATGGAAAAATATTAATTTCAGGTTCTGTATTTTCAGTTTTAATACATAAAAAACCTATTTAGTGCAGTCTTATTTGATTATATCATTTGCAGTGTTTAATCAGAGTTTGTGAGATTCCCGTTTCCATAGTAACAGCAACTGGTAGATTTCCCTCCAGGATTGTGACTTGAGAAACACTTCATTGGTTGTTTAGCATTGCAAGTTAATGAAAAGTGAAAGTCAAAGAACGTTATGGTTACCAGTGTTGGGGGTAACGTGCATTACGTAACAATACTTTTCTAAAGTAACGAGTAAAGTAACTCATTACTTTTTAAAAATAAGTCATACTATTTGTGTAAAAAAAAAAAAGTTACGCGAGTTACTTTTTACCTTGCTTTATAGACTTTTACAAAATTTATGCAGAATAAAAATGAGGTTGAATCACACACTCAATGAGAGAGCTTGCTGCGAGAGAGTACTCATCATCATCATCATCATCATCATCAGGTCTCTTCATTTCACAGCAGATGAGTCGTTGTACTGTTCTAGTAACTGAATAACTATATTTATATTTATATATTGGTTATTTCGAGTCAGAGGGGGTATCCGGTATGTTAGTACTGAAGACACAAATAAAAACAAATGATTCATTCGCCAATTGCCCGTCATCACTACAGACAGTGTTTACATCACTCTTTATCTCAATGGACAGTGAATTTACTTAACTAATAACACAAAACATACAAAAGTAGCAAATATATTACTTTACATGCTTTTATTAATCTGTATATAGCTCTGGGCTCAGTTCAAAATATAATATTATGCTACATTTTTTTAAAGGAAAATAAAGGGGTATGTTAAATAGGTGGCTGTTAAATGCTGAGCTTCTCTATAAAAAAGGTGAAAAAACACTTGTAAGTTCTGAAAGAGATCAAAACTCAGCCAGGTAAGGAAAGTAACGCAAAAGTAACTCAAAAGTAATATAACACATTACTTTCCATAAAAAGTAATTAAGTAATGCAATTAGTTACTTTTTTGGGGGAGTAACTCAATATTGTAATGCATTACTTTCAAAAGTAACTTTCCCCAATACTGATGGTGACCATAAGGATTATTTATTTAAATAAAAAAAAAATCAGTTCTTTGTTTTTGAGCTAGAATTAGCAGACTGACAGAATAGACAATGATTTCACTGTCAAATTTTAAATACAGTATATTATTTTGAGAAGTTAACTGAGAGGTTTTTCAAATTTTTAATCTTGTTTAAATTGAGATCTACTGTATAAACATTGACCTATGCTCCAAAAATCAGTTCTTGTTCAACAACATACAGCTTAGTCAGAGAGAAAAAGAGTTGAGGTAATAGGACAGACATTTGTGTTGGGACAGTTTTTAGCCAAATCCAGCACTGAACTGAGAGAGATTCTGGAAGCTGCTCTTTGTCAAATGCTTGCTATACATTTTTTTATACATCTCTGGAACATAATTAAATTTAAACTGTAAGCACTTCTCTCTTTGGGTCGTGTCTTTTGAAAAACCAAATACAGAAACAGAACAAGCTCCGTGAAAATAGCAGTGTATGGACAGAATTTTAGCTTTCTCTGCTATAACATTACAGCACCTCTAGCCACGCCCCTTCCCTGGATGGGGTGTGTGCACGTGGTGAATGCGCATAACCTGAAGCGTTTGTGATCTCACTAACCTGGATGTATGTTTTGTTGTCCCCAATCTTTGTTTTCTGTAGGCTTTGCTAAGCTAGCTCTGTAAAAGATGATGTCTCCCTTTGCATTGAACTTTGAGCAAATTACATTCAGAGGTGTTGTTTATGTTCACACAGCTACATGATACATGAACTAAAGTTTATAATATAATATCGTAGTGAACCATCCCTTTAAGGCTATGACTAGGTAGTCAGATAATTTGATGGAGGAGAAGTTGACAGTGATCAAGGATTCATTCTATCATTGAATTGTATGATTGTATGTATTTGTTTTTGTATGATTTTTTTGAGGGCGACAAGCTTAAAGGTCAGGCCTGGTCACATTTTTTACAAGTGAAAATGTATGTTTCTGGTTGAATGTCCCTGTTCTTTTACTGACCTTACAGTCAGCAAATTAAAAAGAAAAGCCAAATGAAGGAGGCGGGAAACCCTTTCAGAGAGATCTCTGGAGATGAAATTTCCTGAACCTTTATTTATTTTGAATCAGTTAATTGGACTCAGTGTGTAATTCGCAATAATGATTAATTTCAGAACAGAGGGCTTCTCTATTATCTACTTTCATGAGCACACAGCTCTGATGAAGATGTTATTGTAATATATTTGAGGCCATCTGGATGCATAAAAACCATACTAGCATAAAAGAAAGTGTTTACGATCAATAACAGCTGACGACGGCTTTACCGGAAAATGTGTTTATATCTCAAATATGCATTAGAACTATATAAACCGTGTTTGTAAAAAAGCTCAGCGTCTGCCAAGCCTGTACAGAACATTTTCCATGAGCAAAATAGCTTTTTTTTTTCTTTTATTAAGGAAAATGGTCATTGAGAGGTAACCTTTAGAAAATGCTGATCATCAGCATTGAGAGGTCAAGCTAAATATTTTATGAGCTGTTTTTATATTCACTTTATGTGAGGTTTGCCATTTTTGCAACCTCGTTATCAAAATTTGGAAGGTGTTGTGTACAGTATATGTCTATGCGTGTGTACATTAACCAGCCACTTTATTAGGTACAACTGTCCAACTTCTCATTAACGCAAATTTCGAATCAACCGTTCACGTGGTGGCAACTCAACATGGTCGAGACGATGTGCTGAAGTTCAAACCGAGCATCAGAATGCTTTAAGTGACTTTAAAAGTGGCATGGCTGTTGGTGCCAGACAGGCTGGTCTGAGTATTTCAGAAACTGCTGATCTACTAGGATTTTGACGTACAACCATCTCTAGGGTTTACAGAGAATGGTCTGAAAAAGAGAAAACATCCAGTGAGCGGCAGTTCTGTGGGTACAAATGCCTTGTTGATGCCAGAGGTCAGAGGAGAATGGCCAGACTGGTTTGATCTGATAGAAAGGCAACAGTAACTAAAATATTCAATTGTTACAACTGAGGAATGCAGAAGAGCATCTCTGAACACACAACACGTCAAACCTTTAGGTGGATGGGTTACAGCAGTAGAAGACCACACTGGGTGTCACTCCTGTCAGCTAAGAACAGGAAGCTGATGCTACAATTCGCACAGGCTCACCAAAATTGGACAATAGAATATTGGAAAAACATTGCCTGGTCTGATGAGTCTTGATTTTTGCTGCGACATTCGGATGGTAGGGTCAGAATTTGGCGTCAACAACATGAAAGCATGGATCCATACTGCCTTGTATTAATGGTTTAGGCTGATGGTGATGGTGTAATGGTGTGGGGAATACTTTCTTGGCACACTTTGGGCCCATTAGTGCCAACTGAGCATCGTGTCAGTGCCACAGTCTACCTGAGTATTGCTGCTGACCATGTCCATCCCTTTATGACCACAGTGTACCCATCTTTTCATTGCTACTTCCAGAAGGTTAACGCGCCATGTCATAAAGCGCGAATCATCTCAGACTAGTTACTTAAACATGACTATGAGTTCACTTGACTCAAATGGCCTCCACGTTCACCAGTTTTCAATCCAATAGAACATCTTTGGGATGTAGTGGAATGGGAGGTTCGCATCATGGATGTGCAGCTGACAAGTCTGCAGCACCTGCGTGATGCTATCTTGTCAATATGGACCAAATTCTCAAAGGATTATTTCCAGTACCATGTTGAATCTATGCTACGAAGGATTAAGGCAGTTCTGAAGGCAAAAGGGGGTCCAACCCGGTACAGGTAAGGTTTACCTAATAAAGTGGTTGGTGAGTGTGTGTGTATATATGGCCAATTCCAGAGTCATGGGGGTTATTTGTGTATGAAAAGACAAACCTCTTACAGTATATACATTGGTAATGCATAATTACTAGGCAAAATATGCTTTTAAAATAGTCTAAAAATAGGCATGATGTCATGATAACTAGCAATCTAGCCCTTATAGTGCTATCACCCGAACTACAATTCTGCAACTGAACTGCACTACATTTCCCATCAGGCACCTCAAACACACACCAGTTCCGGATCACCAATGATTGCGCACACACAGCTGAAGCTTGTAAGTACTGATGATCAGGACTATATAGACCGCTCTCATTCTCACACACATGGCTGAGTCTTTTTGTTGTTTCATGTAACATTGCAAAGCATTCTCCTTGTTTAGTCTTTCTGTGTTTAACGCTTTCCTTGTTTCCTTGTTCATGCTGTTTACGCCTGTATTGACCTCTTTGCCTGTGACCTTGGCTACACTTCTGGATTCCCCTTATGCCCCTGTTTGTTCCTGTTGACCTTTACCTGCCTGACGATTTTAATGAAACTGCACGTGAATCTCCAACTTCCGTTAACTTAATTCACATGAATTATTTATGTGGCACAGAGTTTCAGCAGACTTTGATTTACTTTAAATCTTAAAATTAAATGTGTAAATATTGACTTTTGCATGATGAAGAAGAATTGGCTAAAAGTTCTATAAAAAAATAATATATATATATATATATATATATATATATATATATATATATATATATATATATATATATATATATATATATATATATATATAAAAAAAAAAAAATATATATATATATATATATATATATATATATATATATATATATATATATATATATATAAGAATAAGAGAAATAAATGTCCATATATAATAAATAAATGGCTAACTAGAAACTTGGGTGTGACAGATCTCTGTTGTTGATTTAATACTGGAATAGAGACGGACTCTGGAAAATCAAATTCCTTGTTTTAAACAATCTGTAATGATGTCAGAACTAAATGCCTTCTTTTTATAGGACCTTAATTTTCTGCAGTCTTTTCTCAACCCACATTTGAAAGCCCGAACCACTTTCACCAGGTATGAAATTATCATTCCTCAATATTGGGCTAAATATAGATCGAGACTCTTCTCTTCAGATGGTTCTGCGCCTCCCTCTAGACATTTATCATGTTCAGTACTATTAGATTATATGATACTGCACTCAGATGTTTCTGCAAAGTTTTTTATATTGGCTGAGCGAAGATATAAATAGAGTCTTTGATTTCACAAATGAGTTTTCTATTTCTAGTCATTGCAGGGGAAATTGCATAAAAATGAAATGTTATCACTCTTAAATGAATATCTGGGAGTTTCAATCTTTTCAGGGGAGGGGTAATGGTGCGACAACCCAACTAAGTGTTAAAAACCACACTGTATTATAAATAACAATCTTTAAATGGATAGTTCACCCCCAAAAATTTATTCTGTTATTAATTAGTCACCCTCGTGCCATTTCAATCTCCGGAGACCATCACCAAACTTGGTCCTTGAGTCCAGCACTTTGAATTACCACTGTGTTTGATATGTGCTAAATAAATAAACTTGCTTTGCCTTTAAGGGTCAGTGTCCTGCAGAGTTTAGCTCTAACTTACCCCAACACACCTGCCTGGAAGTTTCAAGAATACATTAAGATCTCGATTAGCTTGTTAAAGTGTGTTTTATTAGGGTTGTAGCTAAAATCTGCAGGATGTTGGCCCTCCAGAATAGGGTGTGGTGTACCTTGCCTGAGACCTTCATTAATTTTTGGAACACAAATTTGTGTAATCGAGATGAAATATGAGAGCTACCTCATGCTTTATAGACAGCAATGATTCTGAGACAAAGTAAAGTAAAGGATGAATCACTTGGGATGTTTTGATAGTGTTTAGGCATTCTTCTACTTACTTCAAATAACATATAACGTCTATACCTGTAAAATGTCCTTATTAGAAAAAACAGTTGAAGTCAGAATTATTAACCCCCCTGAATTATTAGCCCCCCCTGTTTATTTTTCCCCCAATTTTTGTTTAACAGAGAGAAGATTTTTTTTCATCACATTTCTAAACATAATAGTTTTAATAACTCATTTCTAATAACTGATTTACTTTATCTTTGCCATGATGACATTAAATAATATTTGACTAGATATTTTTCAAGACACATCTATACAGCTTAAAGTGGCATTTAAAGGCTTAACTAGGTTAATTGGGTTAGCTAGGCAGGTTAGGGTAAGTAGGCAAGTTATTGTATAATGATGGTTTGTTCGGTAGACTATCAGAAAAATATAGCTTAAAGGGGCTAATAATTTTGACCTTAAAATGTTTTTTAAAAAATTTTAAAACTGCTTTTAACCTAAATGTTTTTTTTTTTTTTTTAATAAAAATTGCTTTTATTCTAGCCAAAATAAAACAAATACGACTTTCTGCAAAAGAAAAAAAAATATTACCAGACATACTGTGAAAATTCCCTTGCTCTGTTAAACATCATTTGGGAAATAATTGAAAAAGAAAAAAAAAGTCAAAGGGAGGCTAATAATTCTGACTTCAGCTGTATATTTTTCCATGGACATGAACATTTTTCTAATAGTACACTTTGTTCAGAGTTAATAATAAAGTAGCAGAGATTATTGACCAAACTGTAAATTGTTACATACGGGTCAGGACAACAGAGATGAGGATCCACATGCAGTTTAATAATCAAGAGGAGTCAGGCAGGCAATGGTCAAACAGGTACAAACTGGAGCATAAGGCTAATCCAAAGAATGTGGTCAAAAATAACAGGCAAGGGGTCAGGACAGGCGGCATAACAGCATGAACAATGAAACAAACAAGGGTCCAAAAACACAGGAAGGCAAGACGAGGAACGCGGATCTAGGCTTTGCAGATTGCTGGAAAACATGCATTATCACCCAGACTACAACTCTATGGAATAAAATCACTGTCATTAATATTTCGTGCGTAAATTAAATTCACGCATCCGTAATTATAAAATTGTAAAGGAAAACGCAGCGTACTCGTAATTTTACGAGGCTACAATTCTAAAATCTGCGATTAGAACAGACACAGATACGACATTTTGTTTTTCTGTTTGTTTATGACTGATAAATTTACGATGATTGTACTTTACACACACGAATTACAGTTTCTCCACGGACACGAAGTCCTGATTACGAGTACGAATCAAACAGCGAGACTTCACTGTCAAAATTACGTCACCGCTTCCACAGGCATTAATAAACAAGCGAGAGTCATCGATCACAAGCGCCTGCTGGACGTTCGAGCTTACACACACCGTCTCAGATAAGATTTCTGTTATTCCCTATTTGAGAAATGTCCGTCATGAGCTGTAATAAAGGTTGAGACTTAATGAGGTCCTATTTCGCTGTGTTTGTTGGACATTTTACTGAATCAAAATGAAGAACGGGCAGAGGATAGAGAGCTAACACAATGTCAGTTAACGTTACAGGCAGCGAGCGCAGAGTCCCTCAGTGAATCACTGAACGGTGTTTAACTATAACAGGACATCTGTTGATTAAGTCACCTTTTTTAAAGCCAGATCGAATATTGATCTATTATGTAATGAAGATATCAGCAAAAGGCAGTTTAAATATTTGAGGGTTTGTGCTCACCAGAAGTTTGTAACGTTAAACATTTATGAGACTATGAATCAAAATAAATAAATGTTAAATATGTGACCCCGGACCACAAAACCAGACACGAGGGGCAATCATCTGAAACAGACCTGTATGTCATCTGAAAGCTGAATAATTAACCCCCTCATTGATGTATGGAGAGGAGATGATATGTTCAGATATATATATTTATATTATCTTTAAATTTGTACAAAGTAAGGTATTAGTAACTATTGATATAAATGTTTGTTATGTTATTTGTTATTATCTGTTTGTTATATTACTTGATTAAACTATTAGTTACATTATATTGTATTACTATAATTAATAAACTATTACCATAAACATTTATATTACCATTTAGCCGTATACTATTCGGTGTTTCTCTCTTTCCGTGTGTGTTTGTTCTATATTGGTGATTGTTTAATTACCACAGTATATTTAGCTTATTCTGGTTTATTTAAAGTTAATTAATTGATAAGAGTAAAACTTTTCTTTGTTTTATCTACCTATACTGGATAAATCTGTCTAATTTAATTTGTGTTCTCTGGTGATCTTAGAGTATTTGAGAGTTATTTAAACAGTTAAAATAGGTGACTTAATCAACAGATGTCATGTTATAGTTAAGTGATTCACTGAGGGACTCTGCGCTCGCTGCCTGTAACGTTAACTGACATTATGTTAGCTCTCTATCCTCGGCCCGTTCTTCATTTTGATTCAGTAAAATGTCCAACAAACACAGCGAAATAGGACCTCATTAAGTCTCAACCTTTATTACAGCTCATGACGGACATTTCTCAAATAGGGAATAACAGAAATCTTATCTGAGACGGTGTGTGTAAGCTCGAACGTCCAGCAGGCGCTTGTGATCGATGACTCTCGCTTGTTTATTAATGCCTGTGGAAGCGGTGACGTAATTTTGACAGTGAAGTCTCGCTGTTTGATTCGTACTCGTAATCAGGACTTCGTGTCCGTGGAGAAACTGTAATTCGTGTGTGTAAAGTACAATCATCGTAAATTTATCAGTCATAAACAAACAGAAAAACAAAATGTCGTATCTGTGTCTGTTCTAATCGCAGATTTTAGAATTGTAGCCTCGTAAAATTACGAGTACGCTGCGTTTTCCTTTACGATTTTATAATTACGGATGCGTGAATTTTATTTACGCACGAAATATTAATGACAGTGATTTTATTCCATACAACTCCGCCATGATGTGAAATACAACTCCAAGAAGTCTTTGCAATAGTTTATATCATGGCAGAATAGACTGATTTCATGCGGCTGCCATTTTAAAAGCAAAATCAAGGCTGTGGTGGTAAGAAACCCGGAATTATCGCCTGCAGTCACACAGGAACGTTGTGTACCTGGCTGTATATCTTATCAGCAAAGAGAAAGTGACACAAATTTATTATTTCACCACCTTCAGAGTGACCCGAAGGTCCGTTCTGAATGCATAGTTAAAATAAAAAGGGATATCAGACCTCATTTTCAGCTAAGTTAATGGAAATGGCAGTAGTTAGCTAATGTTTTCTTTCCCAAACAACCGTTTTAGATGCCATTTATTAAACTCAAGTTAATGAACGGATTCTTTTACTTATCATGATACTAAATTGTGGTACTGAAATAACTGAATAACCCCCGCGTCAATTTCCCACTGATTTGCCGTTGTTCATTAGTGCTCAACAGAAATGACTGTGATTGGCCGTCAAGGTTGTCAGTTTACTGCACTTCATCGATGTTTACAGAGTGCAAACACAGATGAGCAATCGACTGATCTTCATGGCTTTAAAACGCTCCAGTGACCCTGTATTTGTGTTTGTACTCTGTGAAGAGCGGTGAACTGATGACCTGCACAGCCAATCACAGTTATTTCTGTTCAGCACTGGTGAATACTATGGCAAATCAGCGGTGTTAGTGGGAAATTTATGTTTTTTTTTTTATTTCAGAACCAGGACAACACTATTACAGACAACTTGAGGGTGTGCATTGAGGGACTGCATTGTTTTATCGCTCACTGTGTTACATAGGCTGAAGAAGGGAAGCGTCCCCACAGTGCTTACCTGGTGTCATGAACTGAAGCCTATAGGTGAACACTTAAGCGTATAACTTTTAAAGAGATAGTTATGCCTAATATGCTTTTAATTGTTTTATTTAAACTTAACTGAATGAAATTAAAGTGATGTTTGCACCACATCTGCACTTTGAAACCGCGGCAACAGCTGGAGGTTTGTAGTCCACAGCATGTTGTTGCAATGTTTACAGTGCTGATTCTATACTTTCGTTTTTCTTCCCACCGCAGCCTTGCTTTCATTTCATTTCATGTCTTCCAGCGATCTGCAATGCCTAGATCGTTGGTGATAGTGACGGAATGCTATTGTTCGTCAAGGTAAGCGATCTGTCGATAGCCACATTCAGGGCTATTTAAGCATCAGCTGTGGCAGGAGCGATGAGTGCAATGACTTCTGGGAGTTGTAGTTCATATCGTGGCAGATGTAGTCCGGGTGATAATTCATGTTTTCCAGCAATCTGCAAAGCCTAGATTGCTGGTTAAAGTGACATACATGTTGTTTAGCTTGCAAATGTTATGGTGAGACATATATTATGAAAGTTATTAAATTCATAAAGCGCACTAACCCAATAACAAACAAATAGCCATTCATTTACCCTCTTGTAGTGTAAATATGTACTTGTTTGATCAGGCTAGTCCTCAGTGGCATCACCGGAATTGTTCTGCCCTTTTAAATGACAAGCAATGTAATATTTACAACAGCCTGGGAAAACAGGTGAACACGCTGTTGCTTTTGTTGTCCATGAGCAGAACTGATTAGAAATCGAGTCAGATCATGCAGCACAATGTTATCTTATCATTGAGAATGTGCGTAAGTTTATTGCAGCTTTTCAAGATATTGATTTCATTGCTATAGGTTTTAATTCCGCCATATAAATCTGGTCTTACTGCCATTTCATTAACAAAGAGTATTGAATTGCAGGTATTAGTAGCAATATCGGAGTATGAGATACAGATGAGATAAAGAGTGAATAATGAATGGGAAGAGCTATATCAGGTTTCAAATGAAGAGCTATAGAGAGTTAATGAGCAACGTGGTCTATGTAAAAGGGCCAATTTACTGTCTGATGTGTCTGATATAATATTATCCCTTTTCATTATCAAGGCTCTCGGTTGAGATGTAATGCATCATCTAAATGGCTTTTGTCTTGAAAGTTTTGTTCTGCGAGAACAAAAGGGACATGATTTCCTTTTCAAGTTTTCTTTGGCACTGCTGCTTTCAGTTATGGCACCTTTGAAAAGAAAAAAAAGCATGTGATTTATTCAGAGCGACCTTGTTTTTTCTTCTCTTTCTAGTTGCGGAATAAGTGTAAATGCGTGTATTTTGATTCCATTTAGATATAAACAGGACAAATGTGAATGCTGTAATACTGCATGCCATTGATATACACCAAAAATGGCAGAACGTTTAGTCTTGTCCTCTAACAAACAATATTTGGTAGCTTAACACATTGGTTTTCGGTAAAAATAAATTCACCAAAGTAAATTACCAGCTGTAGGATTCTGGCCTGCCAGTGGTACGCTCTGATTGAATTCAGTCTGAGGTCCATTAAACACTGGTGCTTTTATTAGAACTAATGCAGAATCTGGCACAGCTGAATGTGAAAATTAGTTTTGCCAAATAGGAAAGAACCTAATTGTATTTGGGCTGTGTGCTGAGCTGGGATAAGGAGTAGTGGCGCCATATAAATAGACAGATTTATCCAGTTGTGGTACAATATGGTGCCAACAGTGCATCTCTGAGTGGCCACAGTGGGCAGTGTAAGGAAGACATTGGTCTGTGCAAACAAAATGATACACTACACGCACATACACTATGAAGCAGATGGCAAGGTTAGCAAAATTCAAACTTTCAGAATCATTTTGCTGCAAATAAAATATACCTTTGTGCAATTTGTATTGTAAACTGCCTCTTTAAAGGAACTGTTTCAATGAAGTTTCATTCGTTAACCATGAAAAATTCTTACTAAAATGTTTAAATACAGTAAAAGTTTTAACATTATATAATTTCATCAACATTAAAATATTACATTCCTGATCTTATAATAAGCAGTTGCATTTTAATTTGTTAATTTTAGAAGAGGAATATCAAATGCTTTGCATATTGTTGGGTATTGTTAGCTAATGGGGTGGCACTTAATTTTAAGGTAAATTCTTGTCATGTTCAGTAGGTGTGGAAAAAGAGTGAGGACTCAAGTGCAGTGAAATGAGTTTGTATTTAAAATAAAATAAAAGGCAAAACACACTACCCTGAGGGGAAACCATTAACAAAACAAATAAACAAACTAGACTGGGCAGGCTGACAGGGATCAGGGCTGGAACACACAACAGGACAAGGCAACATACGATGGCGAACTGGCACAGGACAGCAGACATGAGGAGAATATAAGCAGAAATAATTAACTCACAAACAGATGAACATAAACTAAAACAACAAATAGACCAGGACAGGAGCATGCATCTAGAGCACGCTCGGACCTCACACACCCACATCAAGCAGTCATGACGCACAATGACAGAACATGAAGGCTCGACCCGAGAAAAATTGAGCTGAGCAAAACATACAAGACATGACAGGACTAGTGTCTGGACTCTGCCACCAATACAAGAATTAACAAGACCGGAGTGGCATAATCCTGACAATTCTCACTGTTGGGAATCCATTAACCATCATTTTTGTCTCAGTTAACGTACAGTGCATCTAGAAAGTATTCATAGCACTTCACTTTTTTTACATTTTTTATGTTACAGCCTTATTCCACAATGGATTTAATTCCTTTATTTCCTCAATTCTACACAAAATACCCCATAATAAATGAAATTGTTGCAAATTTTGTAAAAATAAAAAAGTTGAAAAATCACATGTACATAAGTATTCACAGCCTTTGCTCAGTACTTTATTGATGCACCTTTGGCATCAATTACAGCCTCAAGTCTTTTTTGAATATGATGCCACAAGCTTGGCACACCTGTCTTTGGGAATTATTGCCCATTCCTCTCTGCAGTATGGATGTACAGCCATTTTCAGATCTCTCCAGAGATGTTCAATAGGATTTAAGTCTCATCTCTGGCTCGGCCACTCAAGGACATTCACCGAGTTGTTGTGAAGCCACTCCATTGATATTTTGGCGGTGTGCTTTGGGTCATTGTCCTGCGGGAACATGACCGTTGCCCCAGTCTAAGGTCAAGAGCACTCTGAAGTAGGTTTTCATTCAGGATTTCTCTGTACATTGCTGCATTCATCTTTCTCTCTCTCCTGACTAGTCTTTCAGTTTCTGCTGCTGAAAAACATCCCCACAGCATGATGTTGTCACCACCATGCCTGGTGATGAGCGGTGCCTGGTTTTCTCCAAATGTAACGCCTGGCATTCACTCCAAAGAGTTACATTTTAGTCTCATCAGACCAGAGAATTTTGTTTCTTATGGTCTGAGAGTTCTTCAGATGCCTTTTGGCAAATTCCAGGCAGGATGTGGCTTCCATCTGGCCACTCTACCATACAGGCCAGATTGGTGGATTGCTGCACAGATGGTTGTCCTTCTGTAAGGTTTTTCTCTCTCCACAGAAGAACGCTGGAGCTCAGACAGAGTGACCATCAGGTTATTGATCACTTCCGTGACTAAGACCCTTCTCCCCCGATCACTCAACTTAGATGGCCGGCCAGCTCTAGGAAGAGTCCTGGTGGTTCCAAACATCTTCCAATTACAGATGATGGAGGCCACTGTGCTCATTGGAACTTTCAGAGCAGCAGAAATTTTTCCTGTAACCTTCCCCAGCCTTGTGCCTCGAGACAATCCTGTCTCAGAGGTCTACAGACAATTCCTTTGTCTTCATTCTTGGTTTGTGCTTTGACATGCACTGTCAACCCTGGGACCTTATATAGACAGGTGTATGCCTTTTCAAATCCTGTCCAATCAACTGAATTTACCACAGGTGAACTCCAATAAAGCTGTTGAAACATCTCATGAATGATCAGTGGAAACAGAACGTACCTGAGCTCAATTTAGAGCTTCATGGCAAAGGCTGTGAATACTTCTGTACATGAGATTTTTCAGGTTTTTTATTTTTAATAAACCCAAGATTGAAAGAATTGATAATGGGGAAAACAAGGAAAGGATCAAAACAAAGAAAGATTAGACCGGATTAACGATTCGTAATGCTACAGGTTAAAATTGAACATATGAGTCGGTCCAAATGCAGTTTAAATCATGCAGTCAATGGTCAGGAAACAAGGCAAGGCTGGACAAAAGGATGCTTTGTAATGCTACAGGTTAACAGTAAACAAGACTCAGCAAAGTGTGTAAGAATGTGAGGTGTGTTTCAGTGTCCGAATGATTGTCAGCTGCAAAGATTTCTGGGAGTTGTAGTTCATATCAGTGGCACATGTGTAGTTCTCCAGCTTTCTGACCAGGCTAGATTGCTGGTGATCGTGACAACTTTCTTGAGCATCTATTAATTTGTTTTCCGTTAGAAGATTAATAAAGTTTTTTAATGATAAATAATGCTATTATGCTTCTTTAGTGCTGAAGAGACATTTTTGTCAGACTTTCATGTACCGTTAAATAAGACTCAACTGCTAATTAGCTGCTTATTAATGGCTAGTAAGGTGAAAGTTGTGTTTAGGTATTGGTTTGGATTAGGGATGTAAAACAAGATCATAGTTTATAAGGGCTAATAAACCGTTCATATTTTAATAATATGCTGTTAATAAGCCAGTAGTAAATGGTGTGAGGTGTTACTTAAACTAAAGTGTCACTTATTAAAATTAATTTCATCATCATCATGGAAATGGTATGCTGCTTAATGTTACTATGATTTATTTGAATCATTTTTAAAGTTGTTTTTACTCTCAGTTTTGTTCATTTTAATATATATATATATATATATATATATTTTAATTGTATTGAAATTAAAATTCAGTTTCACTTTAAATTCAGCAATAGAACCCATCCTCTATTGGATCTTGAATGGCACTGGAAGACTTGGGGGTCAAATCTGTCAGACACTTTAAGCATGAATCAAAATAGAAGTCGTATTTTTGCTCTTCTGTGATAGGCTTTTTCAGGCCTTTGCTTTAGGTAGGAGGAAGCTGGTGAACCTTGGGTTAAACTGTTGTGAAGTACCTGGCAAGCTTTCAAAGATGACCTTCAAGCACACACACATACACATATGCGCACATGCACACACACATCAAAGGCTGCGAGGATGATAAGAATTTGACTGGTGTGTGATATAGAGGGCCCAAAGCTTGGGGCTTCTCTTTTCCGCCCCTCCTTTTGCCCTCCTTCCTACTCTCATGCAAGTGTTTAAACCTCCGCAAATCTCAATGGCAGTGTCACAATAATCAGAAAGATTCTAAAGCAAGAACTCCATCAGTTCCTGACCCACATCAAACAGAGCAGAATGACCTCGAGAACGCTTAGTTAAACGTGCAAATTCATAACCATACTGCAGACATTCCTCAGTTCCCTGAAGCAGGCCAGTGTACAATAAAGCACAGCGCCATTAGGGGCCCTTTCAGAAGTGTGTCTGAAGCCAAGGGTGTGTATAAATGTAAAAAAATAAAAGAAAACAACACTAATATACAGTAGTAATAACAAAAACTGTAAACAAAAAATATAATAAAAAAGCTATGAATTATTGGAGTATGTTTTGCAAGACAATTATCATAGAATAATTTTCACGTTCCTAATTTATTTATGAAAGTACTATTTTGTAATTTTTTGTATAGGGTTTGTGTATATATACTGTATATTTCTGTTATTAATGAAATATATAATGAAGTACCATTTTCCTCAGAGAGGTAATTCTAAATCTGATACTTGTCTAGATGCAGTAAATTGTGCAAATCTAGACCTTTCGATTGTGTATTTATAGGGAGCTCACACTTTTTGCTTGACTTTTGTTTTTGTCCAGAAGATGACAACCGAGCTGGGCTGTTAATTCACAATCAAAAAAGAGTCTTAAGTTTATATTTAAGTCAAACCTTAAAAAATAATTTCGGCCTCTTGTTGTGTCACATTTACACCATCTCCAAAACTTTTGTCTGCCATTTAAAAAAAATTGAATAATTTTTTGAGAAGTGTTCACAGCCACAGTACATGTGAAAGCCAAAATCTGGAATCTGGCAAATTAATCCTCTACATTTTGCAGCACAGAGAACTTCATGACAAAGTTCTGAAAGTAAAGACAGATTGTAGTGTATGGTCGAGAATCACTGCTGTGGCCTATTAGCTAGTTTAAATGCCTGGTGTGCTGCACACCTTTCACCATATCTGTGTGTCTACGCATGTGTCCATACCTTTGGTCTCCTGTCACTCTCAATTCAAGATCATTTCAATTCGTTCATTTTCCTTCGGCTTAGTTTCTTTAGTCATCAGGGGGTTGCCATAGCAGAATGAACTGACAACTTATCCAGCATATGTTTTACACAGTGGATGCCTTTCCAGCTGCAACTCAGTACTGGGAAACATCCATACACACATCCACTATGGCCAATTAAGCTTATTTAATTCACCTGTACCGCATGTCTTTGGACTTGTGGGGAAACCGGAGCACCCGGAGGAAACCCACGCGAACATGGGAAGAAAAAGCAAACTCCACACAGAAATGCCAACTGACCAAGTCTTTTTGCTGTGAGGTGATTGTGCTAACCACTGAGCCACCGTGTTGCCCTATTTCAATTCAACGGACACATTATTTCCCTTTTTTCTTTTTTGAACAGAGGAGAACAGAAGTAGCACAGCTTTATCTAATTGTTTTGTCTTTATTTATTTTTTTCCTCGAATCAGATTTATTTATGCATAAGGTACTCGTGAGTAAGATTTCTGTGTGCAAGACTTCAAGATTTTGAACACTGTGTGTCAGTGATGTCATAATCACACAAGCCTCCAGTAGTGTTTTGCTATGTCTGATGGTTGTGGTTTGGGGGCTAGACAGAGTGGTAGGGTGACAGTTGTTGTCATACGGTGTAGTGTGTGACCCCTTTCTTGTGGCTCATTTACAAAGTGTTGCATAGTGTGAAATATCACAGCGATTTTTAAGACACAAATCAAGTCATTTACCTTGAATGGCACAATGATCTGCCAATTTGTAAAGTCATGCATTGTGAACTAGGCTTTAGCGGTGGCTCATTAAAACTTGGTGAGTTTACTATAGCACATCAGTGTGTACAGTCTAGTCTGTTCTGTGAAGCTCACAGTGGTGTGATTCAAATGTTCAGTGCATCATGTCATTAGCTGCCACATTCAAATCTGCTTTCCTGCTGGGGCTAAGCCAACGAAAGACCTGTGCCGCAATTGTCGTAGATCAGAACTTATGAGTGTTTTAACACTTATTTTTATAATAGTACTAGCAAAACAACAATTTCTAGCTCATAAAATACACCGTTTACAAAAACCGCAATAATAATCATATTAATTAATGTGATGACGTATCTTATTCACACACATTATACACATTGCGTAAACAATTGGAAAGTTTACGGAGTGTGTAATTCTTTTGATCATATGAGTCAGTTTAGGACCATGATCAGTTCGATATTCAATATTGGCCACAACAATCTGAGAAAAAATGTAAATGTATCTTTAATAAACCTGATAAACAAACAAACTAACTTACAGACTAACTAACTAGCTGACTAACAGACTAACTAACGAACCAACCAACCAACTAACTATACAACCGACCAACCAACTGACTAACCTACTAACTAGCTAACTGATTAACAGATTAACTAACTAAACCAACTAACTAACTAACCAACTAAACAAACAACCAATCAACATACTAACTAAACAACAGACCAACCAGCTGACTATCTAACTGACCAACCAACCAACCAACCAACCAACTAACTGACTAACATACTAACTTACTAACTAAACAACTAACCAACCAACCAACCAACTAACTAACTGACTAACCAACCAAACAAATAACCAACCAACCAACCGACTAACTAACTAACTGACTAACTAAACTGGGGTACGTTTCCCAAACAACGACATAACTCGCAGCTGAACTGTCATAGTACGATGCATCGTTTGGGAAAAGAACGATGTAGTGACGAGAGTTTCCCAAAATCTGTAGTTTTGCGAATGTTCATTGGAACGCTGGATTTGGGAAATTCCAAATACACAAACTATGTGTGTAACAACACATCTTGGGTCTTAGTTGGCAATGGTTTTCGGAAACAACAAACCGACCAACCAACCATCTAACTAACATAAACATTAGACAGACACACTTAAGTGAGAAATTTAAAAAACGAACAAACTAGCTAAACAACCAACAGACTAACCAACCAACCAACCAACCAACCAACCAACCAACCATCCAACCATCCAACCATCCAACCAACCAACCAACCAACTAACCAACTAACTAACCAACCAACTATCTAACTAACTAAACAACCGACCAACCAACTGACTAACTAACTAACCAACTAACTATCTAACTTACTAACCAAAAATATTAGACAGACAATCTTAAGTGAGGAATTTAAAATATATCTTTTGGAAAGACAAACAAAGACTGTTATTTTCAAAATGTTCTTTGGACCGGTTATAAGATACCAGTTTCAAAGCCAGACACACTTTTGTGATTCAACACAAAGTTAATTACGAAGTTCAATTAACTTAATGTAAAACAAAGAAATGATAAAAAAAAAATGGTAATGCAGAATTACTGAAACTAATCAAACCATTATTGTGCTCTATTTTCTCCTTGTTTATCTTAGGAGAAATCCAATAGTATTTTCCTTTAATTGATATCATAAGTCAATTATATTCTCTTGAGAGAGAAAAAATCAGGAGGAAATAATTAAAGTTGATGACAGATTTACAAGACGAAAGGGTGGCAAATGGAGACACTTGGCATGAATAGCAGCCACCCTGACACGAAAAAAGCAAATGTTTCCAAGAACGCGCACACACACACACACACACACACACACACACACACATGCACACACACACACACACACACACACACACACACACACACACACACACACACACACACACACACAAAAAGTAAAAGCAATTAAGAGATAACATACAGACTGAAAATGAGTGTGTGCGAAACACTTCTGTGTGAGACGCCAACATATCATGCAGGAGGCCAGAGGCGGAGAGAGAGAGAATGAGAAAGAGAATCAGAATGACATGTTGAGGATAGAAGATGACTCACATTCCTCTAATTAACATGGAAATTCGGGAAGAAAACCGGGGATTGTGGAAATTCTACTGTGTTTTTTGTGATGAGCCAGCTAATGGATGGGATGCACATCTGGCTGTGTGAATGTATGTTGCCTCTAAGCAAACATTTGCAGTGTTCACATCCATTTCAGCAGGCCAAATAGATTACCCCCCTCGAATGACTATGTTTGTTTGCTTTCCTGTCGTCATTTAATGTAATAAATGCAAATTGTATTTAAATTGCATTGCTTTTTCTTGCAAAGAAGGCAATGCCACAAGATTAACCAACAATTCAGATGGAGAAAGACACAAAGCTCTTTCATTTTTTAATAGTCTCTCAAAAATACGTGACACTTTTGTCATTTTTGGGTGCTAATATGTACACTTTAGGCGCTAATGTACCTTTAATACCAATTCCTGCCTTTTGATTTGGCTACAGAAGTATGGTAGTGGGCTTTTCAAGTCACTCCACTCACTTATATGATCTCCTTGTTTATTTATAAATAACTGATCAAAAACAAATGGATTAAAATTAGAATACAAATGATGTCAAGCTAAATTTGATAATGGAAAGCAAGAATCTCTCAAAAATAAATTTGCTCCTTGTTCAAAGTACTTATTTAAAATGAGGTGAAACAGCACAGTACTTGAGATTGGGACAACTCAATTGTTTTACGTTCAATTCATTTAAATTTGTTAACTTAATTTGTGTTGGGACAACATGAATGAATTGTGTGGAACCCTGCATTTTAAAAATGTTCAATAAAAATGTATAAAGTGGTCAAAAATGGACTTCCTTTCTTCCTGCGTATTGTCATCCCATTTTCCATGACTTTATGATGGCTGAGCGATAAAATCAATATTGGTATTTATTGACCAAACACGACTGTCAATAGCGGAAAAAAGTTCAGTATATACGAAGCACCATAGTTTTATTAAAATGTGGCTGCTGAGTGTGCGCCTTGGAAGGAATGCCAGTAAGCTTAGAGTTTCAGTTTGTTATTTCCAATGGAGGCGCACAACTTGCACAACGTGCACATGGGAGGCATCTGAACTTTTCAGAATGCCGCAAGCGCACCACGATTCATGTAAGTGGAACTAACCAATCTGGGGTGTGTTTCCCAAACAACAACGTAACTTGCAGCTGAACTATCATGGTACGATACATCGTTTGGGAAAAGAACGATGTAGTGACGAATGTTTCCCAAAACGCATAGTTTCTCTGTCGCAGATCCATCGCTTGAACCATGTTAGTTATAACCTAAAACGCCCATAATGATGCTCTAAACAGGGCGGAGTAACAAATTCTTTTGAGAAGAACCCCATCATTTCTTTGTGCAGATTATATTATTTTGCACAGAAAATAATTTAAAATAAAATCTAACAATAGATTTGGTAAAAACATGCACTCGCTTTCCATATTAACTGAAATATATGGCACATATAGAGCCTGTGTTTGCTTTACAAAAATTATTGAGAATGACTATTCTAAAACATGAAATCACTTACAAAATCTAACACGTATTCTAATATCATATATAAATTATATACATAAATAAATAATGAGGCGATTTATCAAGAAACGAAATTTAATAGTTATGTATTCGAAATAAAAAAATCATACTTTAATAATAATGTTAATAATTATGATGAGAATGAAGATGATTATTATTATTATTAAAGTAGGATATTGTTTATTTATTATTTGTTTTAAAGTTTTGTTACGCCCCGTCTAGGGGTAAGGATGCAACATGAAAGGGAAGACTACTCACACAATGCTGCTTAAGAAAATATATAAAGATTTTATTTTAACACTGATTTTCTCAAACAATATTTGACTTTTTTTTCAACTTCAGGAGCTGACCAGGCCAAAACAATAAACAAAACAATCTAAATTTAAATCCCCTCTAAATTCCCTATTTTCAGCAAAAAGAAAGAAAATAAAATACACTTTCTTACCTTACTCCCTTGTCCACAAAACAATCAATTTAAAAAAGTACAAAAGAAAATGGCATCACCTACTTACTATGTACAAATATTTACAATCAGCAAACAAATCCAAAGGGGGCAAAACATCAGAGTAGTCACTTAACAGGCAGAGGTCAGATTTTCAATGTCAACAAAGCAAGAGTAATGCACTAAATACTTTCACAAACTCCAATTCAACAAATCTAACAAACAAACACACAACTTCTTTCTGTAATCGTAGACACGATAGACTGCTCAAAATGACATCAATGTTTTCAAAGTGCACTGCGAAGGGAGCACAAGTGTAAACATGAAGATCGCTGAAACTGAACTGTAAAAATAATTAGAAAGCACATTCCAACTAAGAGAGATGACTTTTTATGCTTTTTTACTTTTCATAATTCCAACTTTGAATGTTAGAATGTTCTAAATGAATAGGGCATAGGGGGGATAACTGAGAATAGAAAACAGCCAGGAACTGTTTCTAACTACAGCTTCAGAGGTATAGTTGCGAGTGCTCAAGTTTGCGACGCAGTTTGCGAATGTTCGTTAGAGCAACGGATTTGGGAAACAGCAAATCAACAAACTATGTTTGTAATGACGGAACTTGCGACCTTAGTTGGCTAACGATGGTTTTGGGAAACGCACCAGGTTCACACTTTGTATGGAATATACACATTTCAATAATGGTAGACTAATTACAGCAGACTAATTACCACAGTACATCCAATCACTGCAGTGCCTTTAACTTTTTTTTCCATAAACTTGCATGATTGCAATTATTTGTCTGTTTGTCATCCTCTGAGTACGGTTAATGGTCGCCTAGTTATGAGAGATGCCAGGAAAGACGCGCTTATCACTACAGGTCAGAATAACAGCACATGCGAAAATGAGTGCCGTATAGCAGCAGAGAGGAGATTTTAAATAAAAAAGGATGTAAGGCTGTCGCCAGAGTAGCATTTTGGTTTCTTTTCTTGTGCATCCCAGCCATTAGCTCCCCATCTGAAGGATTTTTAATACTGGAGTAATGTAGTAATTCAACTTCACAATTTGTAATGTTGCAGTATGTATTTGAATAATGATAGTTACTTAACTTGAAGATTTGCTCAGATTTGATGATCATAATTTGTTTTGTTTACAGAGCTTGAGGTTTACTGTATAATTATTATTGACACCATTATTACATATGTTGATCTACCTTGGTTGCCCACACTTTGTAACATTTTATGTATCAAGTTTAAGAGTCTCTTTAACACTTTTTTTTATTAAAATGAGATCAGATATTTTGTTTAAACATTTTAGTTTATGACTATTAAAACTATTTGCCTTAGTAATGTTGGTAAATTAAAATAAAGTGGTTAAATAAAAAAATCGTAATATTCCTAAATGTATTGTTAAAAAATATTCAATAATTATTGATACCGAATGATATGAAACATGATATTGTGGTAATTATTTTGCAATATCGCCCAGCCCTACTTTGACGTTCGCAACTATCAACTAGGTTGTTTGCAATCACGTGGTTCTGGAGATGTGCGGAATACAGATAGAGGGCAGTAAGTAAAAAACTGAATGGGAGACAGAGGAAAGCCCCATATGTTGGGCATGATCCTTATATCATGAAGAGAGCCATGTTTTCTACTGAACTAATATATATTTGCCTGCCATTAAGCCAGTGGATACAGTAAGCTATTACATGAAACAATATTATAGTAAATACTGTAGTGTTTTGAAGCATACTGTATATAGATAATTACTGGAATGAAACTGCTGTAGTAATTATATTGTTGCTGTGGTACAAGTAATAAACAAATGATCCAATAGGCAACATTTTTCTACACTATATTTATACACCATCACAATGCACCACAGTTTACACTAATGTTAAACTATTTATTACAGTTTATTACGTATACTACAGTATACTGTAGCATTCATTAACTAAGAGTTGTACTATACATTATACACTTTACTGTGGTTCAAAAACAAGTTTTTATAAATTACTATAGTTTTGTTTTCATGCGGATAATGTTATATCCTCCAGATATCCTGTTTTTTTCATCCCAAAACAAAATGATGAAAGCATGAATAAATGAGAGCATACAAAACCACAGATTCATTGTCTACATTATTTTATTTTTTATATATTTTTTGTGCACAGGTAACAGTGCTCTACAATACAACCGTTTAGTTTATTTTTTCCGTGTAGTTTTTCATTTTTTTGTTCGGTTAATGAATTTACCGTAAACAATCATCCACCGCTGCTGTGCATCTCGATGTTAATGTTACTGTTTTTATTCCACCGAAAACACCAGTAAGACATGGATTATTACAAAACAAGACAGATTTCATGGCAGCAATCGCATGGCAGGGTAAGTTATTTATGCTCTCCTGGATTTTGTATATGTGTGGTGGTGTTTATATCTGATATTTTTATAACCCATTAACATATAATACACATAGCTAGGCCTGAATATAATCTTTATTAGTGCTGTCAAACGAATTATTCCATTCAAAAAAAAGCTTGTACACATGGATGTATTAAAATAAATGTTTATAACATGCCACTTTTTCTTCCATTTTTCAGCCAGTTTCTTGAACTGTCCCCCCTTTATGAGCAAAAACATTTGGAAGTCTATAAAACGGTTCACCATTTCTTTTTTGGCCAATTTAAACAATTATAATTAACATAAAACAGAAACATTTTGATGTTCTGATAGTAATTCCTATGTAGAAGAATCACTTACTGCCCTCCATCTGAATTTCACGTGGTGAAAATGACCTATTGAAGAACAAAACAAGCAAGTAATGTTTAAGCAAAAAAGTACACTTCCAAAAATGGTTACAACAATACCAATATACACGTTTAGAGAGTGTATTGTATTCTATGCCATCAAAACCTAAGGAAGTGTGGGAAACACGTGTCATTCTGAATAGCTGTCAAATGCCTTGTGAATAATCTCATGTCTAGATTATTATTTTTGAGAGGGATACAATGAAATGCGCTTTTCATTGTCTCCGTGCTCTTCTTTCTAAAGAGCTGCCCTTTAACTAGCAATCAAACTCATCATCGCATCAATCCATTTTTCAAAAGAAACAAAGATTGTGAAAAAAATGCGATATGGTCACGCATATCAGCATATCTTGTAGTAAAATAATGGGCTCCATTAAAAGAGCATTTTCATTTGCTCTGAACTAAAGGGATAAAATTTAATTAGTGACCTATATTAGTCAAGGAAGGGCAGCCTGTAATAGTGGTGATTCATGTACAAGACTTCATTAATACATTAAAATGTCATATGGTCCATTACTCAAACATAGGGGAAATTAATATTGAGATGAGTACTGATACTTATTTCAAGTATTCGGTCAAATTAGATATTTTAAGGCATATAGATATGTTTAAAGGTGCCATATAATTAAAATCTGGCTACACCTAGGCATAGCTGAATATTAGGAGTCCAGTGCATGGAAATGACATACCGTGATCTTCAAACACCATTGTTTCCTCTTTATCGTGTAAATCCTGAGTGTGAAATCCCAGTGAAAAACAGGCCAATTGAAACCAAGCACAGACTGTTACATTGCACATGAGGTATGGGATATGCATTTCCCATGTGTTTGATCGGCCACAATGTTTCCTAGTGAGATTACAACAACGATTTTCCCTTTTTTTTATAAAAATGTATAAAATGTATAAAAATGTATGTGGGACTCTTATTTTGAAAATAGGAGTGACAGAGTCTAAAGCCCACCATGCCACGCTAAGTTTTCATATTGTTTTCTATGCATTTCTAATCAAGGCAGACAGACAATGGTGGCATTGATGTATATATGGGGAATATTTAGAATTTTAAAATAACATAGTACATCATTACGCTTGTCATCTGATGTACAATGTGCTTTGAAGGAGTTCTCAGTCAGTTATCTGTTCATAATGTGCCACAAATTCAAAATGAGGGATATACAGATTAAAAATGTATTCAGTTCCACCACGAAGAGGCATACAGTCTGTTTAAATGTATCTTTTGTTAGTTAAACATGTACAGTAGTTGTCAAAATTATTAGGCCCCCTGTTTATTTTTTCCCCCAATTTCTGTTTAACGGAGAGAAGATTTCTTCAACACATTTCTAAACATAATAGTTTTAATAACTCATTTCTAATAATTGATTTATTTTATCTTTGCCATGATGACAGTAAATATTTGACTAGATATTTTTCAAGACACTTCTATACAGCTTAAAGTGACATTTAAAGGCTTGACTAGGTTAATTAGGTTGACTAGGCAGAATAAAGTAATTAGGCAAGTTATTGTATAATGATGGTTTGTTCTGTAGACTATCGGGAAAAAAAACATTGCTTAAAGGGGCTAATAATTTTGACCTTAATGTTTTTTAAAAAATTAAAAACTTCTTTTATTCTAGCCAAAATAAAACAAATAAGACTTTCTCCAGAAGAAAAAATATTATCAGACATACTTTGAAAATTTCCTTGCTCGGTTAATCATCATTTGGGAAATATTAAAAAAAGAAAAAAAATAATTCAAAGGGGGGCTAATAATTCTGACTTCAACTGTACATTGTGAAATTTGATGTGTATATGCTGTAATGAGGCAACAAGCACATGTAAACTGCTGATTATAAGTGTTTAATGCACATTTATGTATTGTTCATATCAGAGAACAATTTAAAGGTGGCATATGCTGTATTGATTCAATAAATTAAACTGGTCTCTGATATCTACATACAGTAGTATTGTGTTATATTTTGATGCTATATTGTAAATAAAAACACAGCCAAGAATTAGGCCCGATCCCAATTCTATTTTGTACCCCTTCCCCTTCAAAATTTACCCCTAAGAAATGGTACACCACTACAGCACCTGCACATATCATATGTCATCGCGATCTCTTGCTTCATATGAGATCAGATGAAGGCGACTGCTATAGCTATTCCAATTGCGTTATTTTATTGGTATTTATCTTCAGGACATCTCTGAAGGTAACAATATCATGTTATCATAATGATCTAATGTGGCAATAAGATCGTAACTATACTGTGCATTTACACCATATTCATCTATGTAAACACATCAAAAACAACATTAACATTATAGCAGACACTATAAAAAGCCCATTCCCAGCCACTAGAATTTTCTGATAGGGTATTCAACTTTCATCGAGGATCAGAATGTTGTGGGACTGCTGTACAGGAGTTGTTATTAGGGATTACAAATAGCGAAATTTGGCTAAAATAAGTTTTTATTTTAGCTTTTTTTTTAGAGCATAAAACACGAACGTGGTTATGAATATATTAAAACATATGCTTGTTTGTCATAAAAATTTGTAACAATGACAAAAAATACTAATTTGTGCATCTCCTGATTCCGTGTGCAGTTACGCTGCCGTTGTGGCTGGTGTATTCTGGGTAATTTTCTTACCCCTTGGTTCCGAGTGTGGTCCTGAAAAATCTCTATTTGAAGGGGTATCTAGCCCTTCCCCTTAGCCCTACGCCTTCAAGCTAAAGAGAATTGGGACACTACTACCCCTTCATGTAAACACTCAAATCGAGGCGTAGGGGTAAAGGGAAGTGCTAAGGGGTAGAATTGGGATTGGACCTTAATATCAACCTTTGCATTAACAGATGACATTTAATAAAGTGTTTTTTCTTTTCTTTTACTACAGAAAAATGACAATAAGAGCGGAGTATTATATATGACACCATTATTAAAGTATATTTTATACTGAGTGCAGACTTATGTTCAACAGACTATGTCTATGCTGATTAATTACAAGAAGCAAATTTCACTATAAACACGAAAAATTAACATTTAAGTGTTCACATTTAGATGTTGTTTGATATTAATAGCAGGTTTGGCATGCTGTCTCAGGAGAGAACCCTGTGCTCGGAGATGATTGAGCCCAAGGCTCCCGTCTGGTCAATAATAAGCATATAAAGGGGGTCCGAGATCAGGTAGGTCCCGAGAGCTCTCTCTGGAAAAGGGGGAGATGGGGTGGAAGGAGGGATTCTTTCAAAACTGAAGATTAGGCAGTAGGGTGAAATCGATCTATTTATTGTAAGCTTGGATCAATCTGATTGGATTATTACTGATTGCGGATGAGAAGACAGGCGTGACCAATCATATCATGTGCTCCTCTCGAAATAAGTTTGTAAAACTTCACAAAGATTCAATTAAACATACCTTATGCCAATTAAACATGCCATTATACCTTATGAATAAATGTATAATCCATATATCCTGGAAAGTTGGGTTGTGGAGTCATTACATATCATAGCAAACAATCTGGTGCAGCTTTTTTTTGCATCTACAGTTTTTAAAATAAAATTCCTAAGCACATAGTAAGTTTCCACAGCCCGTGGCATATTAATCATAAGTGCAGCATATCAGTGGCTGCTGAACTTTTGATGTTGCGGCTGCTCATCAGTTCAGGATGATGTAGAATGTGATCTAAAGTAGCTACATGCAAATGCTAAAGGCGTGTCAACACATCAGTCTATATTGTTTTTCACAGAGTTTTTACACTTGCATAATTTACATGATAACAAGGGAACAATGGTGTTTGAGGCTCATGGTATGGGCAGTTTCATATTCTGATATTTGTATTTGACACTTATTATTTGCCTATCATTAAGTATATATAAATATATTTATGAATTACAAGCAACATATGACAGCAAAAGGTAGATAGACAGCACTTTTTAATCTTCAGATAGATAGATGGATTGATGGATAGATAGATAGATGAATGGATGGATGGATGGTAAGTGGGTGGGTGATGTAAACATGGATATAGTGATTAAATGGATATGATATGATTACATGAATTGATGGATGGATATATAGATATGAGTATGATGAATACGATAGATAGATAGATAGATAGATAGATAGATAGATAGATAGATAGATAGATAGAGTGATCGTCAGTAATATTAGTCATACATGTAAAAATTGTTAAGGCTTCTCTTTTTCTAGAGTGAGATCACATACAGAGTCTGGAATTGTCTGTCCTCTTCTCTCTTTCCTCCCCCATTATTTTCATTATGACGAGTAGGGGTATTCAAGCTTGCTCTGTGGCTATAGGAGAGGAGTAGCTGATTAATACCCAAGAGTGTGGGTTGTTCATGGGGATGTGTGAAGAGGCCCGGAGATGATCCTTCTCTGCAGCGAGGAACAACCCGGGACGCCTCTTATTATGAAGAGCTTCCCGAGAGCTCTTCTGATCACATTTCAGCAGTTACACAAATCACATACGGCACAGGAAATAACACAGCCAGTAGGCATGAAATAAATACATGCTTCAGCGAGAATATGAACTGAATTAAATTCTGCAGATTTGTTCAACACTGATGATGTGCAAAATCCACTTGTATAATTTACTTACCAGCCCACATGCCTATTAAAATGGCTTGGTCACATCCAGTGCAGCCGCTCTTTGATCCCACAGTGATTTTCTTGTTTATTTAGCTGCTCTGGCGATAGAGTAAATGTTGGAGCTTACAGATTGGTGATTTAACAAATTCACTCATTTTTAGGTTCATGTAATATATGAAGTTTTTAATAGATATTGTGAAGCATATAATTGTATATAATATAATGTTTGCATACCGTTAAATAATAACCAGTGATGGGAGTAATGACATGATAAATAAACGGCGTTACTAACGGTGATACTTTTTTCAGTAATAAGTAGGCCCACACGGATTTCCGCAGATTTTTAGCCCGTCATTGGTTATGTTTATTTAGTTGTGTAAATGTGTGTAAATTTATATTTATTCAGTTTTTTAGTTAATTACTGTAATATTATTGACTAATATGAAAATATTCATATGATTTATTTACAACTTTAGTTGAGATATTATGAGAGACTTGCTTTGTTTACCAAATAAAGTGGATCTAATTAGATTTGCATTGTAAACATTAAATAAAAGTTAAAGATGTATTACTTTTTATTTCCTATATTAAGGTTTTAGTTATGATACTCCCAAAATCATTCCACATAATACACAGATTTTTAACACAATTCTGCGCAGAAAATGTCAGCAGATTCCATCTGGCCCTAGTAATGAGTAATCAAATAAATTACTGTTTCCTTTATTACAACACAGTTACCGTTACTGACAATAAAATGCGAGTTACTATAATCGAGAACGCTGAAACGTTTTTTCATGTGACTGGGGCGGGACACAACCAAGCAGCTATGATGATTGGTGTGTCTGTGAACGTGGTGTACCTGAGGCCCCATTTACACTAATGTTTTCGTTGTAAAATGCATAAGTTTTGCTATGGTTACACCTTCCATCCACACTACCCCGGAGTTTTCAAGCCCTGAACGGAGCGTTTTGAAAATGCTGAAGAGGTCATTTTGATTTTAAAACACTGCTGCTCTGTGTCAGTGTGGATGGGGGAAAACTGAGACATCTGAAAATGGAGGCGTGGCTGAAGACATTCGCCTATCTGATTAGGTCTATCTGAGTTCAGTCTTCGCAAGTTTGATATGGAAAACAAACTCCAGAGGACACGTTGGGTAAAGCTTTCAAAGGGAACAGTTTACTTTATAACGTCATTCGCATCAACCTGGCTATGTTGTTTCACTATCTTAACAATAAAATGAAAACATGATATAAGGAACTGTCTATTTTCATTTTGATATTAACTTAACACGCACCAAAAATGTTGAGGCATCGTGTAGCTGCATATTTATATGACCGTCATCTTCACTGTATGCATATTTATTACAAAATGAAGCCTATAACATAACTGCTTTCTTTCATTTTCATTGAAAATATGAAACATGCCCTGTCTTTTTTGCTGATTATCAGTTTTAATAATCAGCAATGGCCATTATAAAAGTGTAACGTACAATAAGTTTATACATTTTAGGAAATAAAGGCAAGCAATTAGTCAAATGTGCAGAATCAGTGTACGTGGTTACATTAATTAATATATTAACTTATCTTTGCGCTCAGCCAAAACACGTTACCTAAGAACAAGTAATAGATTTAAAAGACCAAAGTTGGGGAATATGTGGTTGGATATAGACGAGATGAATTAAATATCATGTTTAACAAATATAGTGAGATTAGATCCAGCCATAGATTCTTGATAAACTCTCCGACATGCGCTGCTCTCACCTGGGGCTTTGTGCTCAAAGCACCCACTGACTGCCTGGAGCTCAGACATCTGAATATGCTGCAGCGCATTTCAGAGTGTGTGTGTGGTCACGCAATTTGCATTTTCAGTGGTGTAGTGGGTATAGGCTTGTGCCGGTATTCGGTAATGCGATAAATCACGGTAATGAATATGCACGATATTGTTATCGCGGGCACTTCAAAATACCGTGAAAAATAATAGATCTGAATTTATATTCTTAGAACGCGCCTTAGCTTATTTTCCATCAACCACTTGAAGAAACACTGCGTATATGCTGCGCAGAACTGATGCGCACTCTGATGTAAACAATCCCCGCATGTAGAAGCACTGTGTGCACACAGTGCGCGCCGCCGCTGCCACCACTCTCTAATCCTCACACAAAGAAGAAGCATGGCGGAAGGAGGAACGCTGTCGACAATTTATCCCCCTTCAAAAAAAAAGTCAGAGGTTTGGAAATATTTTGGGTTCCAAAAAAATGCAGAGGGATTGCTTATCGAAGACGGTTTCTCTTTGCACATTCACTTTGATATAATTGCTCAAGTTTACTTTTATATTGTGTATTGTTTTATTTATATTTATTTGTATTTAAATGTTTAAAGTACTTTTAGTTAATTAAAAAGTTATTAAAGTTACTAAGTTGACGAAACTGAAGTTTTTTGTGTTTTTTTTTACCTGTTTCTCTAGTAAAATTACAATATCGTGATAATACCGTATACCGTGATAAAAGCTCAATCAATTAATCGCAGCATGAAAATGTGATACCGGCACATGCCTAAGTGGGTATGGTGAACGGCATTGTGGAAATGGATCAATATATTCTAAAACATTGTTTTAAAACTAAAACGTATTAGTGTAAACGTGCAGATAGAATACATTTCCATCGTTTGCCAATCAGAGGCATAATAGTGCGGGTGTTCACACACAAGCCAAAGGCATAGTCGGTCGCACACACCAATGACCAGGAGTCAAAACGATGGCAAATCTGACAAATTCAAAGGTAGCTTTTGCAAACTGGATATATAAGCACTACATTTCCCTCGTTGAGGTGAAAGGCAAGAATGTTTATGTGTCGTTCAACTTATGCCCAGGAAAAAAAGAGTCTCTGTGTCTGTGACAAGTAATTCTAGTCTAATGAAGCTCAATGTTTGAACTCACGTCGTCACATGCCGCCACAAATTTAGTGGCTTAAAATTAAAATTAGCGGCTATGCAGGTGATAATGTGATCTCTGCTACCAAAGGAGGAGACAAAGTCACAACGTCAAAGCGAATAAAACTAAATTTTTCTCCACCGCAAACACTTATTACTCAGACAGAATTAAACAAAATAATATCTAGATATATAGTTGAGGACATGCTGCCATTGTCTCTCACATTGTCCCACAACAACATTAAAATAGTGTAGATTAGTGTACAATGGTTTATATTTATTTTATAGTAATTTGACAAATTTGAAATTTTTAAGGAAACGGAAGTTACTTTCCCTGGTAATTAGTTAATTTTATAAGTATGTAACTGAGTTAATAACTCAGTTACTATTTGTGAGAAGTAACTAGTAACTATTGCTAATTACTCTTTTAAAGGAACATGCCAAACACCGATAAAAACATATTAATTAGCAATATTCTATAAATTTCAGGTGTTTTGTTTGGTCTAGTTGAATAAGTTACAATTACATTAGTTCAAATATGATCTTTTGTGACATTAGAGGTCTATTTACACCCAGAACGATGACTTTAAAGAGAACTGTAATGATAACTATACTTACATCTGTAGTAACTTGTGAACCATAATTTGTTTACTCAGCCAGAATTAAACAAAATAAACAAAATAATATCTAGATATATAGTTGAGGACATGCTGCTGTTGTCCCTCACATTGTCGCACAACAACATTAAAATAGTGTAGATTAGTGTACAAGGTTTTATATTTATTTTATAGTCATTTGACAAATTGTAAATTAAGGAAACGCAAGTTACTTTTTCCTGGTAATCAGTTACTTTTATAAGTATGTAACTCACTTACTAACTGTGAGAAGTAATTACTAATTTCTCTTATTAAGGAATGCACCCAAACACTGGTAATAACAAATTAATTAGCAATATTCTGTTGATTTCAGGTGTTGTTTGGTCTTGAATAAGTTACAAATTAAATTAGTTCAAATATGATCTCTTGTGACATTAGAGACCTATTTACACAGTGAATGATGACTTTAAAGATAACTGTAATGATATCTATATTCCCATTTATGATAACTTTGTTTACTGTAGACATGCACAGCAACTTTGTCATCTTATGCTTTTCAATTTGTGAGCTCTGAAGTCAAGTCTAATATAATTAACTGTCAATGTTTTATTTGTTCATTGGGTGATAAAATAATTCTTCAAGGGGTTCCAATTGTATTTTACTCTTATTGCTAGTTGTGGTGTAAACTTGATGGTTACAACTTAATACACAAATCAAGATAATATTTTGGGAGAACAAAAGTTTAACAAGGGATTGGCGGATTAATGGATGAATGAAATGATAGATGGATGTATAAATGGATGGGCAGATGATAGATGGATTGAATAGATAGATGGATGGATGATGGCATGGGCGGATGGACAATTGGACATGATGGATGGATAATAGATATGTATGGGCCAATGATGTATAGAAGGAATGAATGAATGGATAGAATGGATAACAAACAGATGGATGAACTAATCTATATCTGCACAAAGCCAAGGTTATAATAGTTTTGGATTTTTCATAAGTTTTAGTTTTTATTTCATTTTGACTTTGTGTTTTTAAATTCAGTTAGTTTTAATTAGTTTTTAGAGGGAGATTTACTAGTTTTTATTAGTTTCTATATTTTGAAATTGCTTAGTTTTAGTTTTTATTAGTTTCAGTATTAGTTTATGTAAATAAGGATATTTATTAAGTGCAAGATTCACAGTCATCAGAATAAATATTGTATAATAAAAACACAACCAAAGATACATTTTTTGAAACATGTATTCAGAGGATACATGAACACTATCTACCACTATCATCTACCCATCCTCAAATTCAAATACAACAGCCCACAAGATAGCAGCCTTTGAGTACAATATGTGTGCAAGGCTGCTTCTGACGTTAGATACAAAGTAGTGATGGGAAATTCAGATCTTTAAAGCGAACTGGACCTTTTGTGACAATCCTCCCATGTTTGGACTCAACATATCAATCATATGTAGTCAGCAATCATCATTTCAGTCAGTAAGACATCACAATGATCTGAAAAGTTTCTTACAATTGCGTTTTGCAACACAACTGAACCATGATTCACTTTCAATTCCTTTACAATTTTCTGTCATGAAAAAAAACTTATGTTTCGCCAGATCTTATTTAAGCCCTCGTTTTACCCGTGCTGGAGTTGTTCAAGATTACTTCAGTCACAGCAGGCTGTCATATACTGATTGTGTTCGGTTCACATGCTGAACTTTTGTTTCTCAAAATTTATCAAATCAGCGTACTGTTCTAATAACTCAGTATATATTGGTTTATTTTAAGTCAGAGGGTGGTATCAGGCATATTAAAAAGTAAGTAGTTTGTGGATAAGAGTGCTTACTGGAGATGAGAATTGTTTCAAATGATTCAGTTCGATTTGGTGTACTAGTTCAACCGATTCACTTAGAAGATCTGGTTAAAAAGAGTGATACGTTCATGATCACGATCACTAATGCAGAAATAAAACCTATTATTGGGCACAAATGTGTTAAACTAATACTTTTAAATCTCTGTATTTAATGCTGTCACCATGCAGCTGTCATGTCCACTTGTTGTTTTTTGTCGCTGGAGCAACAACGAGGACTGACTGGAGGAGGACCAGCTTGATCTGGCCAATGGCAGCAGGTTTATAGACGCTGAGGTGCCGTGCGGGTCAAACACAAGTAGGCTTATGTACTAAATACGTTTACAAAGCTATCATTTTAGTTAGTTTCAGTTAGTTTTGTATGAACACAATAAAGTTTCAGTCCTTTAAAAAAAAAAATAATAATAATTTTTTTTTTCAGTTAACGAAAATTATTTTAAATCAAATTTTTTGTTTTTTCGTTCGTTTTCTTTAACTATTATAACCTTGGTATAAACATTGCATACTTCTGTAATCTATACATGAACCATTTAATGATTTATTTATTTTTTATTTAGATCTTAGAAACACACTGGAATGAATCAGATGAATCACTAGAATGAATCAGATGAATCACTAGAATGAATCATATGAATCACTAGAATGAATCAGATGTGTTCCTACATACATTTAGGAATGTAGACAGTTGAATGAATCAGACAGTTACAGCATTTTTTATAGACAGATGTACTTATTAACAGTGTATACAGTATAGCCTCACCAAAGTTAGCTACTATTTAACACTGTTGCTTTCTTCTTTACTAAACCACAGGAGATTACAATAAATGTATTTTTTCTAACTTTCATGTCCAGAGTGACCTCAGCACTCGTTTTGACTCCCTCATCGTAAAGCTGTAGTGTATTTGGCAGGATTAAATTTGTGACATCAACTGTAAACACACATGAAAGACTCACACTTATCTGAAGGCCACCCATGGAACAGGCTGTATTTATCTAACATGGGGAAATAGACTTTTTTAACTGCCCAAATCATTTTTAGTAGCTTTGCTCAAGTTGAAAGCCTTGCTGCTTTCATTTATCCTTTCTCTCTCTCTCTCTCCTCTCTCTCTCTCTCTCTCTCTCTCTCTCTCTCTCTCTCTCTCCCTCTCTCCCTCCCTCTCTCTCTTTTGTCAGGCCTTTCTTTTCGCTTCCCTCCTTTCATCTCTGAGATGTTTGCAGGTGTGTGGGTAAAGCTGGGCTGATGTACACAAGAGCTGTGTGAATCTACAGAGCAGTGTACACATGGGGTTTGTGTGATTCATGTTGTGTCACCTCCGAGAGCTGAAGCCTGTGTTGTGTGACTGGAGATGGGACAGATTTTCATCTGAGAGCAGTCTGTGGAGTATGGTTGAATGCTTTGCTGCAGTTTGTTTTTAACCATTTGCAAGTAAGGAAGTGCCTGTAGAGCACATTTAAGGGACATTTTGTTAGAAAAAATGATGTCCCTTACACATCCTTATTTTATTACATGCATGTATGGTTTTCTTTTTCCCATAACAAACTAAGAAGGAAGTTAGCAGAATGTCTGAGCTACAATTGCTTATAATAAAAGTGGATAAAGAACACTAAGAATTGCCAAATTCTGAACAGAACAAAAAGCATCGTAAAAGTATCATAAAAATGTCCATATTACATTTTTTTTCCCAACCAAATAAATAACACAAGCAAACTTTTCATACACACAAAAGCATGTTTGTTTTTTTCTACACTGAAAAAAAAATATTTAAAGATAATTCCTTGGTATGGATGTAACAATTCACCTGACTCACGGTTCGATGCGATTCACGTTACTAATCTCACGATTCACGATTTTTTTTTTACAAAATCATTTGAATCAAATTTAAGGTGAAGAGCCCTTTCATTATTTTTTTAAATGCTGCACAGTTTTTGCAAGATAATATATTTTCTGCCATAACTGAATTGCTATTTTCAAAACAAATAAAATATTAAAAATAAATAATACAAACTAAAGAAGACTCATTAATATAAACAAACTAAAACTGTGGCTGTGCTGGGACTTGACATTTAAAAAAAATATATATGAGCATATGTTTTCTGGCATAAACTGAGGTCTTTGCATATACAATGTTCCCTTCTGATCAAGAAAAACTATTTTACTGTGGACTGAGATGACTGATGTGGAGAGGTATGCCTTTCCTAAACTATAGAGTAGCATGTACAGAGGTGGTCAATACTCCCTCTGATCCAGGGGACTCTCCACTGGCATAAAAAAAACTGATTATGTAATTACTAATTATATAGTAGGATAGAGAAAGGAGCTGAACATGATTATGAATACTACTTGTATAATTAATTTGCATATATATATATATATATATATATATATATATGTGTGTGTGTGTGTGTGTGTGTGTGTCATACAATTAAGAAGAGATAATCTTGAACATTTTTAAACATTCAATAATAATTTGTTACAAATGATTAAAATATGCATAAACTAATTTGAAAAGGAGAGGGTAAACATAATCTAGTTCCTGCTTCTGTAACAGAACAACTTTCTCTTGCAGTCTGAAAAACATCTTCACACTTTCGCTATGAAAACACTGATGGACCGTATGATCTCCGTAGCACATGTCGGAGCAAGCGTAGCTGCTAATTATCCGGTCCGTGCGGTTTGGCTTATTAATAGTGTTTTTACGTACAGACATCTGTGACGGTAGTTTTTTGCTGTGCTGACGGTTTATGTGCATCATATTGGTTGTTCTGTTATTGTAAGTAAACGTCTTTACGCTGTATTTGCACACAGTTTGTGTTTGTATGGCGCTCTTCACCGCTGTCGTTTTACTCTGCCACCCCACCTATTGCTCGCCGCTGATGTGCAGGTAAAGAGAGCTTGCGCTTGTAAACACAGCACCCCTTCTGGTCAAATAATGTACCGCGATTCATTTAACGTTTCTATCGATTTGAATAGTCACATATTTGAATCAATTTTCAAACAACTCACGGTGAATCCTTACATCCCTATTCCTTGAATTTGCACATTTTTGTTTGAACATAAATTGTTTGCAAAAATTTTGCAAACGGATTAATTTGGAACTTTTTGTTTTATTCTATTTTCATCTTCATTTTTTGGCTATTTTCATCTAACTTTTCAAATTCTTTGGGTCGATTGATCAAAATGAAAACAAAAATCTTGAAAACTTTCTGTTTTTCAGCAATGTTTGTTGTTAATATGATGAATTTAACAGTGGTTTTCAACCTGTGTAAGTCACCACACGTGGTCAGGCGAGAAGCATTACAGTTACCACTTGGTTTTCTGTTCTTCATAAGTGGATTATTCAGTTCGCTGGATTTTGTTATTGCTGATTTGACACATTCAAAGATATTTTTGATCTTCAGCATGCTTATTTCATATAAACAGAATTAGATTGAGTCTTTTCAAGCAATGGTTATACTGAAAGTGGCAACTGCTGTTATTTTTATTCAAGATTATATTACTATATTCCATTTTTCCAACCAAATAAATTGCATGAGCAAACTTTTCATACACTCAAAAACACTTGTTTTCTGTAGCAAACAGATTCATTTGGAGCTTTTTGTTTTATGCTATATTCATCTCTTTTTCTTTTGCTTTTTACATTTCAAAATATGAAGCTTTTGGTAGATTGATTAAAATGGTCTTGAGAACTTTGTTTTTCAGAAATGTTTGTTGTTAATATAATGCAGTTTTAAAGTGTTTTTCTGAGAGTCAATCACAAGTGTTCAGCTAAGAAGCATTACAGTTACCATATGGGGTATGTTCTGTTCGCCCACATTCGCTCAGACCCAAACAATACTCTCATGCTCGTTGCTTACAACTACACACATACAGACAGGCATCGTATCCATAAGCACTTTCGGTAATAGAGACTGACAACTTTCCTTTGGTTCATATCTTTATTTATAAATTTTTCTGAATATTACATGTCACAATTTCTTTCGGTTTCGGTACATTGTTTACTGGTTTGGAGTGCACACATTCTAGTTTTCATTTGTACCGTTTCTGTTATCTGATGGTTATTTCTGTTGAGTTAAAGTTACCGCATGAGTGCATATACTTTGAAAGCAATCTAATAAAATGCATTTTAGACTGCCTCTGAAAGTGGTGAACAATCTCAACAAAAGCCCTGCTTACACTTGTAGCATTGCTTACTTTTGAAAGATTCCAGGTTTTAACTGGGCCCAAGTGTCCACAAAAAAAAAATCAGGTGATTATATATATTGTGAGTAAATAAAGACTTTTTTCACTTTTAGGTGAGTTGCCCCTGTAAACTAGAATGGACTGTGGGTTTTTGTCACTAAAATGGAAGGGATTTTATTGAAGCTAATGTCAGTAGGTAAGAAAGACAACATTTAATGTGGCACAACCTTACTCTTGTCATCGCCGTGACCTCATTGGGTCCGTATAAGCTCTGGGAAATTGAAAAAAATCTCTGCCGGTAAAGACTCTAAGCTCCTTTACACAGAGTGGCAGAATATAGAGTATCACCTCCATCATTCACTCTGCCTCTCACACTCACTCAAGAACAATCATAAGTTAGATGTCCTTAAAATATCAATTGTTTCATCTAGACAGAAATGAGATTAAATGAAGGGCTATTGGACATTTTTTTTAACTTGGGTCTCGCTTATTGGATTTTTTTTTCCTGAGAAAAAGCCCTCCGGTAACCTCATGGTATCCACCGTGACCTCGACAATTTCATAAACTGTGCTGAAATTTGACAAGTTACCAAACTCTGCAATCAAACATCATTGACTTCTTCAAAATGTTATCATTCAAAGTTTTCAAGACCAAATTACTTGGGTTATGCTTAAGGGTGTGCAATATTGACCAAAAAAATATTTAACTGAGTGTTTGTGTGTGTCCTTGGCTGGTTAGGCCTGTTTGGAAAAAATAAATATGACATTAAGAAAAAAGTAAAGGTTGGAGGAAAGTCCTTACCCCAGGTGGAGGAGTTCAAGTATCTTGGGGTTTTGGTCACAGGTGAGGCAAGACAGGCAGATCAGTGCAGCGGCAGTGGTCTGTTGTGGTAAAGAAGGAGTTGAGAAGGAAGGCAAAGCTCTTGATTTACCAGTCAATGTTCCTACTCTCACCTATGGTCATGAGCTTTGGGTCATGACCGAAAGGACAAGATCTCAGATAGAAGTGGCCGAAATGATTTTACTTTGCAGGTTGGCAGGGCGCACTCTTATAGATAGGGTTAGGAGCTCGGAGTTGAGTCCCTGCTCCTCCACATCGAAATAAGCCAGCTGAGGTGGCTCGGGCATCTGTTTTGGATGCCTCCTGGATACCTACCTAGGGCGGTGTTCCAGGCATGTCCCACAAGGAGGAGGCCTTGGGGAAGACCTAGGACACGCTGGAGAGACTATGGGTGCTTTCATACTAGCACTTTTGGTTCACACCTAGGTTAGTTTGATGTCAGAGTATGGTACGTTTAGCTATTGTGAATGCTTTTCTTCTGTGAATACAATTCTGCCACCATATGAACTACAACTCCCTTCAGGCACCACACACACCTGTTTTGGTTCTTCATTGATTACACACACGCACACGCGCACACGCATACGCACACACACACACACACACACACACACACACACACACACACACACGCGCACACACACACACACACACACACACAGCTGGGAGCTACTCAAGACTGATTACATGGACCATATAAGCAGCACATACACAGACACTGCTGAGTCTTGTTTTACCGTGTGTAACATTACTGAGCGTTTTTCCTTGTTTGTCTTGCTGTGTTTCGATCCTTGCTTTATTTAACCATTTTGATTTTTTACTGCCCAGCCTGACATTTTGCCTGTATTCTGACCATGTACAGTATTTTGGATTACCTTTATGCTTCTGTTTTGACCATTTCCTGTCTGACTATTCTTCTTATTAAAAGAATTGCAAGTGGATCCTCACCTCTGTTGTCAGCGTCATTAAATTACATCATCACTTGGAAGACTTAACGCAGTGTTTTTTTTTTCGCACAATGTGTAATAAACTATGATGTACAGCTCAGTTTTATCTACATTAAATGACTAATTCATAATAAGCAGATCATAGAAATGGTTATTTTTTCAGAATCCCCATACAGTAGCTTTTAATAATAATAATAATAGTAATAATAATAATAGTTGCTGTTTTCACATTTTGCTTCAGATTTGATTGACATTGAACTTAAATTTATCTTATTACACTTACAGGTATTATACTTATATTTATTTATAACAATTATATTGGCTGTAGACTGTTATTTGTACTACCTTTATGTGGCCTTTTGGAGCTTGACAGATATGGTCATGTATTCTTTAAAATGTGTCTTTAAGCTACTTCTCTGAAATATATGAGCAGTATGGATTTGGAATGAGATAGGAGTTGTGCCTGTCACAATAATCAATATATCGACTTATCGCACAACACACAGACCTCAATAATTTTTGGTGATGCAGTATATATTGCCCATACATAACCAATTCTAGCAACATTTTAGCTGATTGTGCAACATCTTAATCTCTATTGGAGATGTCTGTGTCAGTATGGTTAAAAAAACACTATAGTGTTTACTGTAAATTACTTTAATATATTTTCATCTGGGTGTATGACAGCTGAAAATAGATCTGGTAGCAGATATTCCAGCCTCTGTTACTTTTTTACCTTGCATTTTTTTTTTACATTTATCATTATTTATTCAGGATATGCGTTTTCACATTTAGATTCCAATCCCTAATTATTGAAGGGCCATGACATTACATGTTATAGCACATAATTTGATTAACATCGTTGCATCATTGCCACACTATCCACATTTTCTCTGGAGTTTCATGTAATTTTGGGTGTTTCGTTCCCAATTTGACTTTAACGGCACTTTCACTTTCATTCAGGAACATTTCATGCATGCCCCCCGTAACAAGATATTGGATGCGAGGAAATGCTGGAAGAGTGTAGTTTTGATGGAATTTTTAATACCGCACGTCAAATGAGAGAAAAATAACCTCCGCATTTCTCTGTAGATGCAGAGACTTGGTAGATGCAGAGAATAGTGTCAAAGAGCTGTGTGTGTATAGACTATTCTGTCATAAAATGGGGCGAAAATCATATGCTGCGAAAATCCTACAGGACGGTAACAATTTGATTAAGGTGTTTACATGTTTACAGTCGTAAAGCAGCATTCACAGCGGATCTTTCAGTCCACAATACTGTAGTGATATTAAGGAATTGTAAACTTAGTAACTAAATTCATTTTGACTAAGGTGTGTCTTTAAAAACTGAAAGAGTACTGCTGACGATAGGAACCAACTTTGCCATCTGAATAAACATAAACAAAGAACACTGATCACACACTTAACTACCAACTAATTGTAGACAGGACAATCAACACGAACTGCAGCCATGCCTTTTTTTAAAGAAGACGAGTGGCAAATCCAGATTTCACTATTTCCAGATTCGAAAAACTCTCCGGTAAAAAATGTTCCTTACAAACATATTTTTGTTGCATGTTAACAGAGATGCTACAATGTGACATCTTTGAGTTTTCAACATTAATTAATGTTGAAAACTCAAAGATGTCACATTGTACCAGCCAGTACAGACATCCAGTCTCCATGCTGGAATTTACACAAGCATCTCATCGACGTGACGCAGCTTCAAAATTTCCTTTTAAACCGAAAAAACGAATTTGCTCAAAATAATGTAAAAACAACCAGTTTTCACTTTTTTGTGAAAAATATGTGTCCTAATAGTGTTTTTAGCAACGTGGGGCATATATATGACTGTCAACATCTCAAAAAATGTGTTTTGGTCTTTCGTGACCTTTTAATTGTTAAAATGATTTAAAATTATATTAAATATACGTAAGAATAAAATATTATGTGTTCTTTGGAAGAGTGTACTTGCATTGTGATGATATTATATTGTCATTCTGGCATTATATAATGAGTGGCATAATATGGTCTAATTTCATTTAGATCCTCAATTTTACACACAATACCCCATAATGACAATATGAAAAAAGATTTTTTGAAATTGAGCTCTGTCTGAAGTCATGAGCACTCTGAAGCAGGTTCTCATTCAGGATGTCTCTGTACATTGCTGCATTCATCTTTCCCTCTATCCTGACTAGTCTTCCAGTTCCTGCTGCTGAAAAACATCCCCACAGCATGATGCCGCCACCATCATGCTTCAGTGGAGAGTGGCTTCTGTCTGGCCACTCTACCATACAGGCCTGATTGGTGGATTGCTGCACAGATGGTTGTCCTTCTGTAAGGTTCTCCTCTTTCCACAGAAGAACACTGGAGCTCAGACAGAGTGACCATCGGGTTATTGATCACTTCCCTTACTAAGGCCCTTCTCTCCTGATCACTCAGCTTAGATGGCTGGCCAGCTCTGGGAAGAGTCCTGGTGGTTCCAAACATCTTCCACTTAAGGATGATGGAGGCCACTGTGCTCATTGAACTTTCAGAGTAGCAGAAATTTTCCTGTAACCTTCCCCAGCCTTGTGCCTCGAGACGATTCTGTCTCTGAGGTTTACAGACAATTCCTTTGTCTTCATGCTTGGTTTGTGCTTTGACATGCTTTGACATATATGCCTTTTCAAATCATGTCCAATCAACTGAATTTATCACAGGTGAAGCTACTAAAACATCTCAAGAATGATCAGTGGAAACAGAATGTACCTGAGCTCAATTTAGAGCTTCATGACAAAGGCTGTGAATACTTATGTACATGAGATTTTTCAGGCTTTTTATTTTAAATAAATTTACAACAATGCAAAAAAAAAAAAAAAAAATCACACTGTCATTATGGGGTATTGTGTGTAGCATTTTGAGGAAATAAATGAATTTAATCCATTTTGGAATAAGGCTGTAACATAAAAAATGTGGAAAAAGTGAAGCGCTTTGAATATTTTCCAGATGCACTGTATATCGTACAACAACAAAGTGGATATCATGACAGGCCTAATCAGAGTAAGTAAATAAAAAAATAATAATTTTAAAAAGTCCCTTTAACGACAATCAGCATATGTTTAGCTGATGCAATGTAATGTATGTATGAGGCAAAATAAATATTTAATTGCGTCATACCAGAAAAGCTTCCTGAGCTTTAAATGAGCATCAGAAATTGCCCTTCAGGGATTCAGATAATATTGTTCGGTATTCTCTATTTGGCTTCATGTGCATCAGTGTGAAAACAGAGCCTGTAATGCCCTGAAATGGTGCATTAAAAAACAACTGCGTTCAATTGTGTGAGTATCTTCTCAGTCTTTAATATCCTGTAAGAAGCCTATGCCTATGTTTTACATCTTAAGTGAACGCAGACAATAAACAATGTCGCCTGCGCCTAAAGTCTCACCGGCACCACGCAGGAATTTTATTATGCCAAGATTGGATGGAATTGAATGGAAAGAAGGAGCTGAGCTGCAGGAGCCGAACCAAATCGAGATGAGAAAATAGCGATGGCTGAAATCGGGGCCCTGCAGTTTGAAAAAGCCATTACACGGATATTACAAAAAGAAGAGGCTGCAATAAAACAAGGAGTGTGCAGTCTAATCCTGCTATAACAGGACATCCATCTTACGGCGTTTAAAATTCAGCTCCAGCATTCGCCGCTGTAAACGGAGGGAAATACAGTTGTGTCCGTGTCTACTTTGGGACATTAGGTGTCTATGAGGCTGCGCTTTTTCCCCCCGACACTAAATAAGTCTGTTGGCAAATATAGATAAGGCGAAGTGTAATCACGATGACACATCACGTTCTTATCAGCCCCCTCCAAGGAGTTTAAATTAAATTCGGCTTCCTGATACAATGACACTGTTTCCTTGAGGCCTGACTGAGCATATAAGGAGATCAGATATGGGAAATGGAATTGGGAAAGGAATGTTCCTTCAATAAAGAGCAGACAAGATTCTACTGCCACGTGTTTGGGTTTCTCTTCCCTCCTTATTTGCCATCCTCACTCAATCTGCATAGCAATGATTAGAATGTATGCATACAAAGCAGCATATTTAAATAGATTAATAGCCAGACGTTTATTCATGAGATTCCCAGGAATGTCTGGCGGAGCTGAAACGGGAAGTCCTTCTCTGATCTTTCCCCTGCTGCGCGTTTGACCACACTCCAGCTGCAGGAATGAAACCAGCGGGCCGTATTACCTTTTATTTTTCCTGATTTATTTGCGTTTTAGGTGTGTGTTGATTTATAGCCAGCCTCACAGATTCCCATTTGTCTCTTTTGTCCTAGCCAGCCCATCATCCATCGCTCCATCCCCCAACTCTCATTTTATCTGTCCTTTCGTATTACCTTTCACCATTGGCCTGTACTATACATTTCCAGCAGCGTCGCCCCTCACTGAAGCTCATCACAGAATGATGAAGACAGCCCCTTAGCTAATGATGACGGCCCGTGTGCTGTTTTGAAGAACATACCTGTGGAGATAAGAGAGCGTAGCCTTCATACTCACTTTGAGCCGTTATTATATTCCAGGACATGAGTGGAGCTGGAGGGAATCGTATCCAGTCGTCTCTTCACCTTTTTCCCCCTCAGAGAGTTAATTACCTGTATGAGAGAACTTCTCACTGCGGGTGGCTTTAGAGAAGACAGCCACTCTTCTGAGGATGCGAAGAAGACTTTTCGACTTCACCGCTAGCTTGATAGATTGTCGCTTTAGAAGAACTTTGCAGCTGATAGGACTCTGTGCTGTTAGATCTGGACTGTTTAAGTGTCTTGAGACATACTTTATGGAAGATTTTTCAATCAACATTTGTTCCTCTGGAGAACTGTAGACATTTAGATTTGAGCTTGTGTGTGAGAATTAAAGCAACCGATGGCCTAAATATGAAAATGCTGTCATCGTTTAGTCCACTTGTGAAGCTTTCCTTTGTGTCCTTTTCCATTTTGGATAATGTTCCGGTCACACTTTTCTGTGCAATTAGAGTGAATGAATACTGGGGCTTTCAAGTTTCAAAAAGGACACAGAGGCACAGTGAAGTGGCCGTAAAAGTGGTCAAAACAATGTTGCAATATATTCCGAGTCTTTCGAAGTTTTGTGTGAGGGAATATGAAGGTCATTATTCAAAACAATTGTTGTTTTCCAAGGCCCTTCTGGCTCAACACATAATGAGTTGTTTGAACAAACTAAAACTAAATTGAATAAAAATAAATCGATAAAGAAGCTAACTAAATAAAACTGAAATAAAACAAGCTTCTATTTTAAGTAACTCCTAAGTAGCTAAGCACATTAACAGTTTTAAGATGCTAACACTGAAATAAAAATAAAAAACAGGCAACAATCGAACTAATTGAAAACTGAGTTACTGTATATAAACATAGATTTAATGTATACATAAAAAATTATACATACATTTTCAGCTACAAATATTTAAATACAGTTGAAGTCAGACTTATTACCCCACTAATTTATTAGCCCCCTGTTTATTTTTTTTCCCCACTTTGAAGCGCAGGGAAAAATTTTTTCAACAGATTTCTAAACAATAGTTTTAATAACTCATTTCTAATAATTGATTTCTTTTACCTTTGCCATGATGAGAGTACATAATATTTGACTAAATATTCTTCAATACACTTCTATACAGCTTAAAGTTTAAGGCTTAACTAGGTTAGTTAGGTTGACTAGGCAGGTTAGGTTAATTAGGCAAGTTATTGTATAATGATGGTTTGTTCTGTAGACAGTCAAAAAACCATATAGCTTAAAGGGGTTAATAATTTTGACCTTTTAATAAAAAAAATAAAAACTGCTTTTCTTCTAGCCAAAATAAAACAAATAAGACTTTCTCCATAAGACAAAATATTATCAGACATACTGTGAAAATTTCCTTGCTCTGTTAAACATTATTTGGGAAATATTTAAAAAAAGAGAAAAAAAATCAAAGGGGGTGGCTAATAATTCTGACTTCAACTGTATATATAGTACTGTGCTAAAGATTTAGGCCACCATTGCCTTTCTTGTTTTAATGATGGTATAATGACCATATATTATTGTTCATTCTCTTTGTTAGAATAAAGCAGATAATACTGGTTAGAGTTTGATTTATCGCCCCTGCTATCAAATTATTTAAGACACGACAATTATTTAAGAACGAGTTGGAGAGAGATGGAAAACTGAGTGCTTGCAGGCTTCAACGAAGCATGCTGGAGTTTCTATCCTGGTTTGGGGCTGCATTTCTGCTTCTGGTGCTGGCACGAATGAACAGAAATGTTTAATATATTATGTCATATCTTTTAGGAACACCTCATTGGCATTGTGTTTCATTTATCAGCATGATTATGAACCCGAACACACTGATAATACAGTGAATTCATATTTTAAAATGGCTGATAAAACAGACAGTCATGAAATGGCCTCCACAGAGTCCATACTTAAATATTATAAAGAAATAAAGATTTGACAGCCTAAATCTAAGAAAGACCTATGGAAAGTACAGGTAAATGCCTGATTACATAGTTTCTGAAAAATCTATGACAATTCATTCAAAACACAACAAGAGATCACACAGCATACTTTTATAATTTGGTATACATTAAGGCCTCTGAATACATACAGAACTGAGCTACAGTTCTGTAACAGTACTGTGCAAAAGTATAAGGTCACCAAAGTTCATGGGACCCCACTGTAAGGCTTTTGGAAAATCTACTGGTCATTTTCTGTAATTTTCTTATTAAGTGCTTTTTTGTAGACTGTTCAGCTATTTTATTGCTCACATAATAACTTTTTGTTATTATTTGTTCTCCTGACTCCAGGAGTCTTGGACTTTTTTCTCAATTTTCTTCAGATTTTTTGAAGCGCCATGAGAACTGAAAAACCACATATTTTTTAAATTAATTGTAGAAAATCAAATTATAGGACACAACTGCTGGCTATTTATGTGGTTAAAAAACTGTGGTGTCCATGAAGGACAAACCACCCTAAGTGCCTGCCCTACTACTGTTTTTACCTCAATTAACACTTTTTTTTTTTTTAAACCACTGTTTCATCTCCATTTTTTGGTGAGTAAAAATTGAATGAGAGCTTTTTTAATTTAGGTTTTTGTCATATTGAAACTGTTAATAATTTACAGTGTGCTGGCTGCTGTTTTTCTCTTCATGTCTTCTGTGTTTTGGTTATTTCAATCTTTTTCTGCTCTCAGCAAGATCTAAATATTTTCTAAACAGCATCAGCACCCTGGGTGCATGGATATGTATACATAGAAATCCCATGTTCTAAATGCCTGAGGCTACAGTTATGATTCCTCTTGTGCCTGCTCTACATTACATTCAAAAAATATATTTAATTGGTCAACATGAGTTCAGATAAGTTGCCTTCCATTAAAGGGATAGTGCACACAAAAAATAAAATTGTCATAATTTATGCATGTACCCTCATTTACACACGCACACACGCACACACACGCACACACACGCACACACACACGCACACACACACACACACACATATATATATATATATATATATATATATATATATATATATATATATGTATATGTATATGTATATATATATATATGTATATGTGTATATATATATATATATATATATATATATATATATATATATATATATATATATATATATATATGTATATCATAAAATCCATAAAACCTTTGTTTGAACTTAACTTGAATGAGAAATAAATTTCAAAGACAACCATTACATGTGCGTTTGTTGTGATCACCAGCTGGAGATTACTTCTGGTATTCCTACCGAACTCCCAGAACTCTTTGCACTCATCAACTCCTGCACCAGCTAACAATAGTCCAGACACTCAAACACAGCTGTAGCTCATCTTCAATGACTACATGGACTATATATACACTTCACCTTCTCATACACATTGCTGAGTCTTGGTTTATTCTGTGTAGCATTACAAAGCATTTTTTCTTGTTTGTCTTGCTGCGTTTTGATCCTTGCCTTGTGTACAGTTTCGATTTTTTTTGCTGCCTTGCCCGATCTTTTGCCTGTATTTTGACTACGTATTTTGAATGACCTTTATGCTCATGGTTTTGACCATTGCCTGAAGGACTTCTTTTTAATAAACTGCATGTAGATCCGCATGTCCATTGTCAGCATTCCATTTATTAGTGGTGGGCAAAGCAAGGCTTCATGAAACACTGAAACAGTCGAAGCAAATGTGTTGAACCTTCGAAACCTTTCGAAACTCCACTCTACAGTGACACCTAGTGGTCATTCCTTATGTACTGCACTGGAACAGCTGCAGCAAAGAAACAGTTAAGCAAATTGAGGTATTAAACCCCATGTTGTAGAGCTGAAGCTTCAAGTGATTTAGTGGAGCGGTGAGAGTTCCTGACTAGCATGCATAGAAAATATGTTCGAGCCCAGGGTGTTGCAGCTATAGATGTTAGGTTTTAAATGCTCTGTACTTGTAACATGCTTTGTTTTAACATTGGTCTAACATCCAAATGAACACCTTGTGAATAAGTATGTCTCGTTTTGGTCATAAAACAGGGTTGTTGGTAGATCAGATACGATTGCGGCCGGAAGATAACGAGAACTATTTATATTATTCATTAAATTTCCAACTTATTGTCTTTTATTAACGGCCACCCCAACCATAAATCTAACCATCATAGTAATGTAAAAATATTAATTATTGTTATACAGTGTTACAAAAATGATGCTATATTGATGGCATATCGGCAGCTTTATCTATATAGACTTCACCATAAAACAGTAACGTTATTAAAATCAGGATTTCAGAGTATTTGTACAAGTCGGAATTCAAACCCAAAAGCCATTTGCAGCAAGTAAGAATGTGCATACGCACGGTCCACTAGGCTATATGAGACAGAGTTTTATTTTGACTCTGTCAGTCAAATGCAGGATTGCCAGGTTTCGAAACTCTTCTGAAATGATCGATGCTTTGAATCGCTTTAGTCAGTGTTTCGAAACATTTGCGCTTCGTGATCTCAACACTGTGTCGAAATGTCAGTTTCACGTCAACCATCCCTACCATTTGTTAAAGTGTTGTTGACCCATATCGATAGTGCACTTATTGGTAATTCATCACACTGTCTGATAATGATAGCTGATAGCTGGTCCTCGTGGGCAATTGAAATGCTGATTGGCTCACAGAAAGAACCTTATAGAGCCAAGCTAGAGTTCAACTCTGTAGATAAAACCTTTTTTGTTTTTTTTAAATAAAGTCTTAAAATGTAAACAACTTTATAAGAAAAAATCACATGATGTAAATAAGTTGTCATTTAATAAGGATATGTGAATAACTCAATTTTGACAATGTCAGATAGAACCTTATAATTCTTAGGTGACAAATTGTCAGTATATCTAGAATTCTTTTTTATTTTTTCCTACAATGTCACACATTTCATCAAAATGTATTTTGTCTGCATGAGTTTGGATTAACATTGAGTTTGGATTAAGATTGTTTTGATTGTAATGTGTAGCTGATGTAAGGGAAATCACAACCAACCAAATATATGTCTTCATAAACAGAGTTTCGGTAACTGAAATCTCTCAGATTTTATTAAAATGCTTCTTGTTTTACAGTGATACATCAAAGTGTTTTGAGTTTGGAAGCACATGCTGGAAAACTTCCTATATTTTACAATTTTTTCAGGTGAACTAAGCTTTTAATAAAACCTGTCTCTCAGTCTTTTGTCTCTCTTTCGTTGGAAAACACCAGTGAAACCCTGTCATTTCACCTGACCTTGCACCAGCATCTTCTATCATGACATAACATCTGTCATTTCACAAGAAACCACAAAAGTGGGTTCAGAACAGCAGCTATCAGACATGACTATCAACATGGCTTGTTTATTGCCCCTCCAGGGATTAGTTTCCAGGTTATCATCGTCTCCAGACCATAATAATAACTCTGATCTATCATCCAAATAGGCAGTGCTGGGCTCTTAAAGGTTATGGTTTTGTAATCCTCTCCCGTTTTCAAATAACCCGCACAAAAGGTGTTTGACACTCAACGGGTGAATTTTTTATCATATTTTGGGGCAGAACATCGGTCGTTGAAGGGAGCATAAGGCTTTAATGATGCTATTACGATCATCATCATCCTTTTCATCTCCTGCTGAGGTCAGAAAGGAGACAACATGGCAGGCCAAGCAAGACGAGTGAATGTATCAAGGCTCTGAACAGGGCTGATTTCATTTTTTGGAGTAGGGATGCAGCACGGCATGATCTTAGGAAGTGCTCCATTTCACATACACACACACGCACGCATAACCAAATCAAAGAGCTTTTATAGAACATTTTAGCTCGCTTCTCAAAACCACCATTTAACATCATTTAAAATCCTTTTGTACTGCAGCAGAAGGTTTTCAGGTCAGAAGGAAATAAACTTATATTGATTGAATTCATCTGTTTTAATGCCGCACAACCTAATTTAAACAAATAATGCTTTCTGAATTGATGCTTCCCTCGTCGGTTGTGAATGTGAAGAGATCTCTTCAGGACAAATACGCTCGGGCTTATCAAAAGTAAGAGCTAAACCCTCCATGTGGAAAGCTGGGAGCTTATGTTTGTCAGTTGCTCCTCAGCTGTGTGATTTGCAAGCAGCTCTCGGTATGTAGATCTTTTCTGTAGCACTCATAATTTAAAGTGTATGAGTCAGCTCGTGCTCGAAAAAGACGTTAATCCGGCGGGTTTTGAGCATCTCAGAGGAGGGCTGGGAAATCTGCTTCACAGGGTCTATAAATGGTGTACATTTCGGAAGAGTGTGTTTATGTAATTGGCTAATCACAATGCTACATTTGTTTCTATTTCCTTTAAATATGTTTTAATCCGTTTCCTGACTCATTTGAACTTTTGTATTAAGAGAAGGTAAAAAGGTTACTGATCATAATTATGTCAGTGTGACCTTTTGACATTATATCCGGAGTTCCTTTATTATGTATATTCCAATGTAGGAAAATTGTCATGAAATAGCACTCGTGGTTTAGCAAAGGCACATCTTGTCAAAGAAGTACAGTTGTGTGATCAGCTGTAAATCTCCTCTAAAAGGGAGAAGGCGCTTTAGTGAGTTACACTTATTGGCCACTTTATTAGGTACACCTTACTAGTACTGGGTTGGCTTTCAGAATTGCCTTAATCCTTCGTAGCATAGATAACCCCCAAAATGTCTATATTGCAACAGAAACCAAACTGTTAAACATATTCTTGTGGAGTGCCCCATTTTTTATGTTATCAGACAACAATTTTTATATGGACAGACTTTAAATTAAATATTTTTAAATGTGAATCCGTCTAAAATTGTAACATTTTTATCTAAAGGAAACTTTAAAAAACGGTTTTCGATTTTTATCTTCTATATTATCTTTATTATTATTATTTATGTATTTTACCTTGTGTATTATTTATTGCTGTTGATTATTTTTAATTGTTAGAATATTTTTATAATTATAGAAAATGGCATTTATAAAACGTAGTAAATTTTATCTTTTTTTTTTTTTTGCCATGACATAGCCATAGAAGCTGAAATGGCAATAAAATTAAAACTCTCTCTCTCTCTCTCTCTCTCTCTCTCTCTCTCTCTCTCTCTCTCTCTATCTCTATCTCTCTCTCTCTCTCTCTCTCTCTCTCTCTCATGGCATAGATTCAACATAGTACTGGAAATATTCTTCAGAGATTTTAGTACATATTGACATAATGGCATCACGCTGATGATGATGCAAATCTCCTGTTCCACCACATCCACATCCCATTGAGGATCTGGTGACTGTGGAGGCCATCTGAGTACAGTGAACTCGTTATCGTCTTAAAGAAAGCAGTCTGAGATGATTCATGCTTTGACATGGCGTTTTTTTTTCTTGGAAAATCAGAGTCAGAAGATGGGTACACTGTGGTCATGCAGGGATGGACATGGTCAGAAATAAAACTCAGGTAGGCTGTGGTGTTGACACGATGCTCAATTGGTACTAATGGGCCCAAAGTGTGCCAAGAAAACATCCCCTATACCATTACACCACCACCACCAGCCTGAACTGTTGATACAAGGCAGGATGGATCCATGCTTTAAAACTATGCCACATTAAAAGTCACTTAAATCACCTTTCTTCCTCATTCTGATGCTCAGTTTGAACTGCAGCAGATCATCTTGACCATGTCCCATGCCTAAATGCATTGAGTTGCTGCAATGTGATTGGCTTATTAGAAATTTCCGTTAACGAGAAGTTGGACAGATGTACCTAATAAAGTGGCAGGTGAGTGTACACATAACCACCAAAGATGCTCAAAAGAAACCCAGGAAATCAAAGAGCCATAGGCAGTTTTTCAATTTGCGTTCTTAAGCAGTCTTGCATCCTCGAAAGGGCTCTATCATAGACTTGAAGTCTTTGCTTCCAAAATCTGTTTGGATTACTTTGAGTAAAATTGTGTTTTCTTTACCCAGAAATTTTATGTTTTAAGCTTTCACATAACCTCTTTAGGTTATAAGTGCATTAAAATGTCAAATCGGCATAATACCCCTTTTTTTGCAAAATGCAAGAAATTCATTTAACCAATATAAAAGAAATATTTAAATATTTAAAATGTTGAAAACAAAAGTAAGCTGATAGCTAATTCACAGATATGATGGCCTCTGAACTTACTTCACTGTAAAAAATTCTGGGTTGCACATAATTGATTTTTATTGTCACAACAGGACATTAAGTTAATTCATTAGTTTAATTCATAAAGTATTTTGTTGATTTAGCACATTTTAAATAAGTAGTTTGAACAAACAGCAAACACATTTTTTTTGAGTGTAATACTTATTTTATAGACAGACACAGGACTAAAAATACATGTCATGGCTCATTCCGTTAGTTAACTAAGTTGTATTAACAAGGACGTTAATGGCATTAATGAAACACTTTGTCTCGTTATTCACATTGTGAAGTAAGATTAACATATTATAGAATCAATTTTATACTTTGGTGATTTTTGGTATTCGTCTCACTATTGTTCTGCATACCGAAACTTTCAGCCATTGGCTGAAAGTGGCTCGGCTCTGCTTGGTTTTGTCGACTTCGAGTACAACAATTTAACGTTTTTCAAAAGATCCACAGGGGTCAGTGATGGAAGTTATAAAAGAAGGTATTTTACGTTACAAGAAGCTGGTTGCATTCAAAAGGCTGCACTGCCGTTTAATGTTTACAATGCGTGAAATGTGATGTGATTGGTTAAGCTGATTTATCACAATCTGCAGTGAAGGGAGATTGGTCGCAGTTTGGAAAATATGGAGAAAACGACAGAATAACATGGCAGAAATCACATTTTGTATTAAATTTAAAAGGGACTGTTCAATAGTGACCAGATACAATACTGATTTTGGCAGCAATTAGTTTTAAAACCAAACTCTTCACATATCCCAATGTGGTGCCAGATACGATGCAAGTGCTTTTTTTTTTTTTGCTATTTTCATCCTGACGCAAGTACTATCAGGTCGTGTGCCAGGTTGAGTACATAGCTAATGCCTTTGTGCACCAATGGGTGTGCTGGTGAAAAGGAGGTGAGGAAACTGAAATAGACTATTCCATTGACTTTAGACCAGATTTTAGTTGGTCAATGCCTTAGTTTATTCAGTTGCTTTAAAATAGCAACGCACCAACAATGCGCTTTAACACACCTCCTTTTCAGTCCAGCAGGCTCATTTGCACACAAATGCATGCAAATGTATTTGCTTTTTAAGCTACCTGGCACAGGATGTGAAAATAACACTTGCACCAGGCTAAAAATTTACATGGATTGTTTTTTATTTAACTAATACAATTTTTTTTTAGCTTTTCTACAGCTTTGTTATTTATTTGCCTCAGCAACAGTTTAGTGGCATATTAAAAATGACAGTGTTAGCAAACATATATTTTAAATGTATTTTTATAATTTATTGTAATCACTTAATAAATGCAGAATGAATAATAATAATAATAATAATAATAATAATAATAATAATAATAATAATAATAATAATCATCATCATCATCATCATAAAAATAATAAATGATTTTATATATTGTGTTTAATGTGATGATTTTTTGATTTTTAAAAAATCTGTTTTACAACGATCCACATTTTTAATTTTGTTGCAGGGGCGCGTTAAATGTTGCATGAAATGTTCATAAGCCTTCTAATCAAAACCCAAACAGATTTAAATGTGTTTTTTTTTCATTTAAGCATTTAGGCCCTGTGGATGAGCAAATCGACTGAATTTTTAACAGGGGTTATAACTCACGCTCACTTCTCATTTTTGGAACAAATGTGGATGAGTTGGCAATTACTGTCTAAGAAATCATATCCTGACAACTCCTGAGACTAGGTACAGGGCCTTGGAAGACTTTTGCCAAGTACCTGTCACATTAATTTTCCAAGGCCCTGATCAGTTAGCTAACTTTAAATTAGATTCAAATGCCTAACATTCCTAATGTTTGGAGAAAACCCTTTGTGATCTTTGTGAAGTCAAAAGTGCATTGAGAATGCAAAGACATATCCCAGTGCAACAGAGCGAGTCTATACATTTTAAGGCAGGAAACTACAGGTGAATACTGATAGTTTTGACCATACCTCTCTAGTAAATTGATTACATTTAGAATTGAACACATTTGTATTTTATGGATTTTTAATGGTATGGTTAAATATATAAATGAGGCATACTTTTATCACATATTCTCAAATTTGTATACTTTTCTAGTACAAACATCTGAACATTGGATACATGCAGGTTCACTGTTGTTGTTACTTTTTTGGTAAAGGTTTTAAAAGGATATTTCATTATAGATTTTAGATTTATTTGGAGTGTTTTGCCTTTATTATAGGACAGACAGGAAGCTGTTGTGATTGACAGTGATTTAGCCTTTGCGGATCACTGGAGAAAACTTATTGCCATTTAAAGAACAAAACTACAAGTCCCTAAATGCCCTGCAGTCACACACCAGTTTCAAGTCCACCCTGATACACACACACACACAACTAAAGGGCACCAACAGTGATTACATGCACTATATACACAGCTGAAGTAAAAAAAATAGTTTATTCTTTTTCAAATATTTAAAAGTGATATTTAACTAAGAAAGGAAATTTTCCACAGTATTTCCTATAAAAAAAAATTCTGGAGAAATTTATTTATTTATTTATTTTTTTGGGTTTTGGACTGAATAAAACCAGTTTTAAATAAAAAAAAAAAAAAAAAAAAAAACATTTTAAGGTCAATATTATTAGCCCCCTTAAGCTATATATTTTTCGATTATCTACAGAACAAATCCTTATACAATAATTTGCCTATATACTCTAACTTGCCTAATTAATTAGAGCAATTTAAGATAAGCCTTTAAATTGCTCTAAGCTGAATACTAATATCTTGAAAAAGATCTAGTAAAATATTATGTACTGTTATAATGGCAAATATAATAGTTTCCTTGTCTTGCCTAGCTGTGTTATAATCCTTTGTTTGTTTATACTGTTTTATATTTGTTTGCCGGCTGCCTCGACCCTTCGGTTGTTACATCATAGCAGGGCCGTGCAGAAACCTTTCGAGCGGCATGTGCTCAAAGTGCAGACCCATGGGCAGATGATTAATGATCGCCCGGGAATGGGTGGTGTTAAAGGGGTTGTGGACGGTCTTAAACTGATGAGCCGTGGGGGTGGGGTTATAAATTACTTAAGTATT